>NC_061108.1:137942988-137945488 GCF_015104395.2 Macrobrachium nipponense
TTCGAGATTGTTGGGCAGGTGAGAGAGAGAGAGAGAGAGAGAGAGAGAGAGAGAGAGAGACAGGCAGACAGACAGGCTGCTGACGCTGCTTCTGTGGTTTTGCCCGTTGGACATGGGACCGGGAGTAGAGAGAGAGAGAGAGAGACAGCAAATAAAGGTACAAACACAATAGCAATGATGAAATTAAAAGAGAGAGAGAGAGCAAATAAAAATGGAAATCTAGAAATGATGTATAAACTATAAGTAACATGTAACTGAATAATTTGAAAAAAAGACTAAATTAAGAATGCAAAAAATAACTGTTATTAGATCTGCATTAATTTTAAATCATTCAACCCACAATATATATATATATATATATATATATTATATATATTATATATATAGATATATATATATATATATATATATATATATATATATATATATATATATATATACCTCTTTACAAGTGAGAGAGACAGAGAGACAGACAGAATTTAGATTAAATTGTATCACCCCTTCTCTCTCTCTCTCTCTCTCTCTCTCTCTCTCTCTACTTGGAAAATGGGGGTATAAGATATTAAAGATTGCACTTTCTTACTATATGTGCTTGATATATCATTTGAAACAGGACGTTTTGCAATCAACTGTTCATTAATCCAGCCATGTATGCATGCTTGTTTTGAACTCTCCAGCGATGGCCTTCTCTCTCTCTCCTCTTCTCCTCTCCTCTCTCTCTCTCTCCAAGCGCGATTCCTCTACGCAAAACACATCATTCCTGTACGCTATTTAATAACCGGTGTTCTTTTGTGTCGAATATGCACGCATTCACAAGAGATGCTTTCAGTATTTGCCACAGCAATCCTTTCGTTTCGGGAATAAAACCTTTCCCTCCCCCCACCCCCTACCTCCTCCTTCTCTCTCTCCATACTCCTACCATCCCTCTCCTCCTCCCCTCTCTCCTCCTCCTCCCCCCCATCAAAAGTATCAGCATTGAAATTCGAAACTATTAATTGCCAACAATGGGTGGGTTCTTTTGTCTCTGAAGCTACAGGCTATTGCTATTGTTCATTTATTTAGCCGTCTATTAGAGAGTTTTGGTTCTTTTTTTTTTTCTTTCCCCTTCTTCTTTCTTCTTCTTCTTCTTCTTCTTCTTCTTCTTCTCCTATTTAAGGCTCCTGTCTCACTTGGGGAGAGAGGGAGGGAGGAGAGGGAGGAGGAAGACTTCTTCTTCTTCTTCTATTTAAGGCTCCTGCCTCACTTGGGGGAAAGAGGAAGGGGGGAAAGAAGGAGGAAGGAAAGTAGGGGGTAAGGGGAAGGGGAAGAGTGCTTCCTCTTACCTACTACACCTCCTCCTTCTCCCCCCCCCCCTCCCCCACAGCCTCTCAAGTCCTTCCACTTCCCCATCCAAAGATAATATTCTTGTACGACCCTCTTGCTTGTTTCACCTATACCCGCCATAATGGCAAGATTACCACCTACTGATTACAGGTAATTGGCGCCACAAGCTGCCAGCATTGATCTCATTAGGGCCCCAGCTGATTGGCCCTGGTGGGACGGGAAGATGGACCTTACGCAATATGGAAGATGAGGGTCATTTTACCGTGGGCTCGCCAAGGGAATTTTCCCCTTCTATTGTGACCCGTCATGGCTTCATATTATGGTCGCGGGGGATACACGCGCTTTTATGTAATATATATATATTATATATATATATATATATATATATATATATATATATATATATATGTGATATATATATATATATATATATATATATATATATATATATATATATATATATATATATATATATATATATATACACGACTCTCAAGATAGTAGAAATGTATAATGAATTTGGGAATATCAATAATGCTATTGAAATATAAAGTTATTCAAAAATACAGAAGCAGTCACACAGAATATACTTTGATGCGATATATTTCTCAAGAATTTATGCGGAGAATGTATGAGGGAACTCGTTGATCAAATTGTAGCGTAGTGCAAAAATATGGCCAATTTATTATTTTTAGCAAACGGTCGATACTGATTCATATTATTTTCATAATATGACTTTGATACGATAGAACCGATTAGCGTTATTTTTAGCCAGAGTCTAAGATTGATAACGATGATGCTAGGTATATGATTTAAGTGAGGTGAGTGAAACTTAACGAACAGACTATCTTCCGGAGAGAATAAATTCGGACAATGAGCTCAAAAACTGTGTATCGGAATTTCAGATCAAATCGGAAGCTGCTTTTCTCTGCAAATAATATTTTGGGGACTGGAGAAACTAATTTAACTGTAAAAATATATAAAGAATTGTTAAACACTAGCGTCAACTTTACCATAGCGTAGGAAGACGAATTGCACTGCTGGATAGGATAGTTCGAGATTTAAAATAGTAAAAACTACTATAAGATTTCATCTCTGCAAAGATGAGGTCTGGTGAAAAAAATAGTAGGAACTTGTATATTATTTCATCTCCGTAAAGATGAGGGCTGGAGATAAT
>NC_061108.1:137957988-137975488 GCF_015104395.2 Macrobrachium nipponense
AACGCAAATATTCACTCACATCAACGCAAATATTTGGTCACGTCATCGCAAATATTTGGTCACACCAAAATTCAAGCCGGTGAAACATTACTCAAACTGCATAAAATTGCATTTAATATTTATCACTTAAGACAAAACAAAACAAAATTATTTTATCATGCATGCTAATTATATATCACCAAAAAAGTATATTTATATATTTTTCTTGCGTATATAAAACATAAAATTGCTTTTACTATTTATCACTTAAGACAAAACCAAACTAATTATTATATTACGTATACTAATCATATATCACCAAAAATATTATATATATAATTTTCTTACATATAGAAATTTTACATGACAAAAAATATATATAAAAGTGACAGTTCAATTTCTTTGCACGTCTGTGTTTGAACATGTTCCAATGTTATTTTATGTGACAAAAATATTCTGCTCACTAAAGATGAAGAAGAAAATGATTATTCATTAATGATTTGATCCGAAATTATATTAGTTAAGCCACGAAAAATATTTTCATTAAGATGAAATAAAAAAAGCCTCTTCACCAATAAGCATCAAGAATAATAATTTTTTAACGTGCATGAATGGAAATATGCTAATAGCTTTGCTCTAATAGATGATGATACACAGGCTTCTTGGCTAAAATAATATAAAAATAAGGTCTGTGATTTAACCTCAGTAACAAACAAGCGCTGGAATAATCGGATGACGGTTTCCAAAATATTAAATAGTTATCGTCGGTGACTATTAATAGTATACATCATGGTTGTATAACCGAGCCTTCACTTCGTGAGCAACCAAGATTCAAAGCATCAAAATTATTGCTACATTTCAGTATTCTCTCTCTCTCTCTCTCTCTCTCTCTCTCCTCTCTCTCTCTCTCTCTCTCTTATGAAACAAGGTTATATAAATTAATATGCGACATACATAACCAAAATCGTATTTTATAAGTAAAATTATCATCTACATTTCAGTATTCTCTCTCTCTCTCTCTCTCTCTCTCTCTCTCTCTCTCTCTCTCTCTCTCATATGAAACACGGTCTTATAAATTTATATGTGACATAAATAACCAAAATCGTATTTTATAAATAAAATTATCATCTATATTTCAGTACTCTCTCTCTCTCTCTCTCTCTCTCTCTCTCTCTCTCTCTCTCTCTCTCTCTCGCAGACAGACATTCCTCTTAACACCCCGCTCCGCCATAGCCCAAATTAAGTCTAAATTGTCATAAAATTGATTCAGAAAATGATTCAATTTTACAGCCACCACCTCCACCTCCTCCTCCTCCAACTCTCCGATTCCCACTCCTACCAATCTGGCTGTCAATTCAAGCCAAGGGAAGTGTGAAATAGCCATGAAATTGTAATGTGCCTAATAGACTCGAAGGGGGTTTACTGCGGAACAAGAATGGGGAGTACAGAGGAGGGTAGAAAGGAAAGAGAGTCCAGCAATTTAAAGTCATTTCGTCGGTTTACGCACTTCCACAGCTCTGCGCTGGGGCTGGAATGAGTGAGCGGCCCTCCTCCTCCTCCTTCTCCTCCTCCTCCTCCTCCTCCTCCTCCTCCTCGCCTCCGCCTCCGCCTCCTCATCCTCCTCCTCCTCCTCCTCCTCCTCCTCCTCCTCCTCGTCTTGAGAATCCAGGATTCCTGGAATAAGTATTTTTTTTAGAAGGGATGTCGTAAGTAACCCAGATATGACGCTGAATAAAATTTTATCATTATAGAATTTCTATTCATATTATAGGTCAATCAATGAACTGAAAAATCTTACAGATAAGTAATAAGTTAACTATGTTCTAAATACTGGTGCTAGATGAAGAGCTGAATAAGAATCTACGAATATAGAATTCCATTCCATCTTACGCGTCTCACAATGAATAAACAACACTGAAGTCATATACCAATTGTATTCGAAATATTAGCAATATTTTCAATATATATATTTTTTTGTCTATAACATTACGCAAAGACTCTAAAACAATAACTAATACTTCAACTTCCAAAGCATTTTCTGACGAAGAAAATAAAAATACTCAAGTAAGAATAAATGTCGTTGCTCATGGAACTTAAAAAAAAATTATAAGGAAGTAAATAAATGCAAAAATATTATCAGAATTTTTTGCCCAAATGATTATACGTACAAATATTATCAATATTTTTCCCCCATACACTGGACTTCACGCAACCTATTTTGATCCTGTCTTGTCCTTGGAATGAACAATCTACTAAAAAAGATGAAAACAAAAAGATTTAAAAAAAAAAAAAAAAAAAAAAAAACCAAAAAAAAAAAAAAAAAAAAAAAAAAAAAAAAGGCAAAAAAAAAAAACACACGCCAACCGCTAGAATTTAGAATTTTGAAACCTACCATTACACAACTTCCAAAAAGGCAATGAAAAAATTCTAATTCTAAAAAATAAAGAAAAAATATCAAAGCTGAATCCCGACTCCGCCTACCAACACTACAGAAAAAAAAAAGTGTGGGGAGGGGGACAAGGGGGGGTTAGGGAGCGGAAACGTGACGTCACAAGTGTAAAGTTGGGGTGAGAAGTAACAGAGGTTAAGAATTGGAGTGAAATTGGCCACTTCTTTAGGTAAATTGGGCCCCATTCATTGCTATACAAGGTAATGGGGGATGGGAGGTGGTAGGATGGAGGTTTTAAAGATAGGGGGGTGAGAGGAGAGGGGGCGAGGAAGGGGTTGGGGGGAGGGGGGAAAAGACCTCTCAGATCTTAAATCCGTCTTTAGAACGCCTCATTGGGGAGACATATTTACAATTAATTATTCATTGTATGGCCGTATTAACCTTTTTTTTCGGGGGGGGGGTGGGGAGGGGGCAGATCTCTTGCTCCTTCTTCTTTGAGGCATTAAGACGGTTTGTGTGTGAAATCATTTTACAAGGAGAGGTTGGGATTGGGGAGGGTGGGAGAGGTTGGGGATGGGGGTGAGGGAGAGAAGTGGGAGGGATACAAAGTAGGGGGTTAGAAATGATTTTTTTTAAGAGGAGGATAAAACGACGTTAAAGAAAAGACGCTAATTTGTCTTCGAATTTGGGAGGACATTTTGAAAAGACTATAGAGATAATCCTTGTTATTATTATTATTATTATATTTGGATGTGCTTTTTATAAATGTCTACAATATTTTGTCGCATAATAATTATTTATAATACCTAGGAAACGCTGCAAAACTTAATAACATTAAGGAGGTCTATAGGAGGTCTGCAAGTATTTGTCTCTCTCTCTCTCTCTCTCTCTCTCTTCGATATATTTATAATTGTGACGCTCTCATTTTTTTAAGCCTCCTTCAGTCTCTCTCTCTCTCTCTCTCTCTCTCTCTCTCTCTCTCTCTCTCTCTCTGATATGTATTTAATTATGGCGCCTTCAATATTATTTTCATGTTACACTTCCGTCCTCCTCTCTCTCTCTCTCTCTCTCTCTCTCTCTCTCTCTCTCTCTCTCTCTCTCTTTCTGTGATATTTCTAAACCCGTCTTCCACTAATGATATTAAAAACATCGTTTCATAAATTCTAATAACCTGCTTTTGTTTCAAATTTCTTTATTAATAAGGCAATAACGCTATATTTATTATTATTATTATTATTATTATTATTATTATTATTATTATTATTATTATTATTATTATTATTATAAAAGGCCAACAGGGAAAATAAATAGAAGCAGCGATTCCACTGTCTTGCGGAGTTGGTATTATAGCTGATAAATAGCAATTTCTTATAAGAAAAATCATCGGACTTCCATCTCATTCTTCACAAAAACCTGTAATAGCCGCTTCGCTTCGAGTACGTGGATGGCACAGGGATGTTGAACCCTTACTGTTTTTTTTTTTGTTTTTTTTTTTTATCCAGCTCGCGCTGAACTCACCCCGACTCTAAAAATGGGGAAGGTTATGGGAATCAGTAATATATGGAAGTATGTTAACCTAACTGAATTTCATAGAGTAACTCTAGGATCAATATGTCATGACTCTAGGCAGTGCAATAATAATAATAATAATAATAATAATAATAATAATAATAATAATAATAATAATAACATATACACCGATTTTGACCATGTATTTGATCATGCCCTCTATAGGCGCTCTACTAGCCTGTTTAATTAGCACGGAAAAAGCTGCTATGCGGAAAATAGAGAAGAATGTCTAATAGTATAACGCTGCTGAATTAGCCATTTCTTTTAATAATAATAATAACGCCGGAAATATGATAAAAGCCATAAACACATGGGCAGTACCAGTAATCAGATACAGCGCAGGAATAGTGGAATGGACAAAGGCAGAACTCCGCAGCATAGACCAGAAAACGAGGAAACATATGACAATACACAAAGCACTACACCCAAGAGCAAATACGGACAGACTATACACAACACGAAAGGAAGGAGGGCAGGACTACTAAGTATAGAGGACTGCGTCAACATCGAGAAAAGAGCACTGGGGGCAAATATCTTGAAAAACAGTGAAGACGAGTGGCTACAAGAGTGTGCATGGGAAGAATGGGACATCAAGTAAATAGACGAAGACCCATATATACAGAGACAGGAGAATGACAAACATAGAGGACTGGCGTCAACCGAGAACAGACACTGGGGGCAATATCTGCCATGAAGACGATGGCTAAAGAGTGCATGGGAGAAGGACTAATAAAAATAGCAAGACCCGATATATACAGAACAGAATGACAAACAAAGAGGACTGGCACAACAAAACCCAATGCAACGGACAATACATGAGACAGACTAAAGAATAGCCAGCGATGACACATGGCAATGGCTACAGAGGGGAGAGCTAAAGAAGGAAACTGAAGGAATGATAACAGCGGCACAAGATCAGGCCCTAAGAACCAGATATGTTCGTTCAAAGAACGATAGACGGAAATAACATCTCTCCCATATGTAGGAAGTGTAATACGAAAAATGAAACCATAAACCACATAGCAAGCGAATGCCCGGCACTTGCACAGAACCAGTACAAAAAAAGGCATGATTCAGTGGCAAAAGCCCTCCACTGGAGCCTGTGCAAGAAACATCAGCTACCTTGCAGTAATAAGTGGTACGAGCACCAACCTGAGGGAGTGATAGAAAATGAGCAGGCAGGCAAGATCCTTTGGGACTTGGTATCAGTATCAGATAGGGTGATACGTGCAAATAGACCAGACGTGACGTTGATTGACAAAGTCAAGAGGAAGTATCACTCATTGATTTCGCAATACCATGGACACCAGAGTCGAAGAGAAAAAGAGGGAAAAATGGATAAGTATCAAGATCTGAAAATAGAAATAAGAAGGATATGGGATATGCAAGTGGAAATCGTACCCATAATCATAGGAGCACTAGGCACGATCCCAAGATCCCTGGAAAGGAATCTAGAAAAACTAGAGGCTGAAGTAGCTCCAGGACTCATGCAGAAGAGTGTGATCTTAGAAACGGCGCACATAGTAAGAAAAGTGACGGATCCATAACCGGAAGGGCAGGATGCAACCCGGAATCTCACACTGTAAAAACCACCCAGTCGAATAAGATGATTGTGATAGACAAAAATAAAAAAATAAATATATAAAATAATAATAATACTGAAAAGAATGAAAAAAATATCCCTAAATGCCTATACGTAAAAATAATTAACTAATCAAGGAGTGACACGACGAAGGGAGCCCTAATCACTTGTGTGAATCACACCATTACGCGTTATCAACATCATTATCACTTCCAGTCATCACCCCGAATTCCTCAAAGGAGCTATTACCTGCAGATTACCTGGAAACTGGGACTCTTCCCTTGAGGAATGCCTCCTCTTCCTCTTCCTCCCCCTCCCCCTCCCCCTCCTTCCTTCCTCCTCCTCCTCCTCCTCCTCCTCCTCCTCCTCCTCCTCCTCCTCCTCCTCTGCCTCTTCATTTTCTTCGTCTTCCCTTCCTGCCTATGAGATGAATCCCGTAAGCCTCCCTTTAATCTGTCCAGTTATGCAAATCGCATAAAGCGGCCCAGTATATTTCCCTCTCTCACATGTCTCTGGGGTGCTATGATCTCCTTAAACGATCGTTACGGGTGAGAGAGAAGAGAGAGAGAGAGAGAGAGAGAGAGAGAGAGAGAGAGTAAAAGGTTGACAACGTCGCTGGAACCAAGGTAAATCAAAACAGATGAACATCTGCCGATCTCAAAGACGTTCGTGGAATGTCTGAACATCGTCATTCTGTTTCTTCTGTCAAAAGCTGTTTGGAATGACTCGTAGAATAAGAAATATTTGTCATTTTCCGTAATGAATATCATAGTGCTATGGAGGACTCATGGGATGGTTAGCAGATATTCATTCTCGTATATGATTTTTAACACATTATTATCATGGATAGCCAGGAAAAAAATGGTGGGTATGAAAGGTCTTTTTTTAAACTCTTGATGTAGTTCATAACATGTCTATACACACACACATATATATACATGTGCATTTATATTATATAGACATATACATATATACACATATTTTATATGGATATACATACATACATACATACATACATATATACAGTATATACACATACATACACATACAATTATGTAATCATTCACCAAAGCCAATACAGTGTGTGCTGTCGTCAAATATAATTATTATTATTATTATTATTATTATTATTATTATTATTATTATTATTATTATTATTAACAACCCTTTCAACCTTACAATGATAAGCTACTCACTACAGACTGCCTTTCCTAAGGCACTAGCCAAAAAAAAAAATCACAAAACCACTGAAACTTTTCACATTTCCCGTAAAAACCAGCCACTCAAGTGTCCAAACATAACTTGAATTTGCGATTTCAGCGAGAAAATAATAATAAAGTTGCCGATAACCGACAGATTATAGATATCAACAAGTATGTTGGATTTCACCGACGACGTAGGCAATAAATAAGTTTGGTAGAACTAGCATGAGTTCGCAATCATTTACCCGTCTCGGACTCTCCAGTTCCTGGTGGTCTCCTTCTCTCACCTTACCTGACCTCTTGACCCCCACCCGATACCCACTCCTTCCCCTCCTCCTCCTCCTCCTCCGCCTCCGCCTCCGCCTCCTCCTCCTCTTCGTCTTCTTCCCCTTCATCCGTAACTCCTTGATCACGACTTTCCTCACAGGACTTAATCAAAGAGGTTATTTATTTAGCATTAAACTGGCCTGCCATTTTTACCCCTCTCTCTCTCTCTCTCTCTCTCTCTCTCTCTCTCTCTCTCTCTCTCTCTCTCTCATTCAATATTTAGTAGTTAGCTTTGTCCTCAGCAAGTTGAACATAGTTATTTGCTCTCTCTCTCTGTCTCTCTCTGTCTCTCTCTTCAGTAGTTATCTTTGTCCTCAGCAAGTACAACATAGTTATTTGTGCTCTCTCTCTCTCTCTCTCTCTCTCTCTCTCGAGTATTAACAAGTGGAAATACTTAGGCAAAGTTACGCGCGAAAAAGACATGAATACAAACAAAAGATAGAGAGAGGGAGAAAAAGAGAGAGAGAGAGTGAGTGAGAGAGAGAGAGAGAGAGTCTAAACAAAAGCAAAAGGGAGCAACATTGTAACACACTTTTTTTTCTCCCTCAACGACTCCACGACGAAGGCAAGACGGCGGTGGTGGTGGTGGTGATGGTGATGGTGGTGTTGGGCCATTTGAGATGTACTAGAGAGAGAGAGAGAGAGAGAGAGAGAGAGAGAGGATGGGTGTTTTAGAAGCATGTTATCTCGGGGTCTAGGCGCCCATGCTCACCCCAACGACACCTTTCGGGCGGCTTAGCGTCATCGGACGTTACTTTCCGCTAGGATGCTCGCCAAACGGAGGATTACAGGCGCGCGGTGAGAAAGGACCAGAGAAAGGAGGAGGTTTTGGGGAAGGATGGAGAGATAGAGAGAGAGAGAGTTACAAGGAGTTACAAGGATTAGGATGTCTCAAAGACTTGGTAGTCATCCGAGGAGACAGGTATAAGGATACGAAAATGCTCATATGGCTTTTGGACAAGAATGATGAGAGAGAGAGAGAGAGAGAGAGAGAGAGAGAGAGAGAGAGAGAGAGAGAGAGAGAGAGAGAGAGAGCTCTCGGGAGAAACAAGGAAAGGTATCCCCGAATTGCTCGTGAGATTCTTCGTTGTATTATACCTTTATTGACGAAAGTATAGTTGTTGGACCAGATACAGAAATCGGCGAGATCGGTTCACGGGGGAGGTCAAACTTTTCAACAAAGCGAAAGCGATGTTTGAATATCTTTTACTAAATAATATAATATATATTTTTTTTTACATAGAGTCATTCAAGGTAAAACAGACAGGTAACCCGGGAACTTATACTAGAGAGTGATTGACATTGCGTTGCAGTATACATATATATATATATATTATATAAATATATAATATATATATATATAATATATACACACACATATATATGTATGTATGTAGTTTATGTATATATATATATATATATAATATATATATATATATATATATATACTACATATATATATATATATATATAGATTATATATATATAGATATATACATACATATATATATATATAAATATATATATATATATACATATAGATATATATATATATATATATATATATATATATATATATTTTTTTTATTAGAGTGATTGACATTGCGTTTGCAGTATACATACAGTATATATATAATATATATAGTATATAGTATATAGATATTATATATATATATATAGTATATCTATATATAATAGATGTATATATTATATGTTATATATATATAGATATATATATATAAATATAGATATAATATATATATATATGTAGTATAATATATATATATAGTATATATATATAATATATATATAATATATATATAATCTACATGTGTATTTTTACCTAAAATCAAAATACAACTACATTTAATTCCGTTAATAGGAATTTATTATTTTGTTTCAAAAATTCCTTAATAACAACAAAAGTAATGATTACTACATCAGTGAAAAATGTAAGATGTTTTGAAAGATAACAAAAAAAATGTGTGAATATGAACTTGAATTCAAATTGTTTTGGGCAGTTTATATGAAGTTAAGTCTTGAAGCATTTTGGTTGCTTGAAAATAAAGCAGGGAGCGTTCCAAGCAACAATAGCACTTTGGGTAAACAGGGCAACATAAACAATGAATAACGTAGGATATACATTGCATACTTAGTGTGCGTGTGTATATATATATATATATATATATATATATATATATATATATATATATATATATATACATACATATATACAAGCAAATACCACTTTCTCATTATTCAGGCATTGAATCGACAATGCCTGAATATAGGCGAAAGCGCTTGGTACTGACTTGTTTGTTCCCCTAATCATTTTCCTGTAGTATTAACTTATTTAAATGAAGTCATGTGCATCTACTGTCTTTTTTAAAGTTATACTATTATATATTTTTTATTATATAGATATATATATATAATATATATATATATTGTATATATATGTATATATATATATATATATATATAAGATATATATGAATTTTATCACATCACTGTGATTCATTTCCATGTGGGTAAGCGCGCCACTGTAAGTCCTGAATTCTTGGTTCCGTGGTTCGAGCCCATGAGCCGACGACGAATTTCTTATCAACTCAAAAAAAAATAAAAAAAAAAAAATAATAATAATTCCCCTTCGGTTAACATACACGAAAATATATTAATATAGTAAATTCCGAGGTAGAAGCGAATGAGATCTTAAAGGACATTTGTAGCTTACATCGATATCTAATACATAAGCCATATTCAAGTACGGGAAATTGTCGCTGCTTGGCTTGGCACAGGCTCTTTATTCAAATTTACATGACCTTCCTGAACACGAACAGCTGGGCGTGATGGGAAGAAGAAAGGAAAGAAAGGAGTTCGAAAAGGGAGGAACAGCTGGAAATGGAAAAGGGGGGAGAGGAGAAAAGTCACATGGAGGAAAAAAATGGGCGGTAGGGGGTAGGGGGTAGGGGGGCGGTGGGGGGCGGGGGGAAGAGTGGGTGGGTTTCGTTAGGGAACGTTATAGTTCTCTCTCAATTTTAGCGGAAGACAAGACGACTAATTCTCAAGGTTCACTCAGTCATTTTTGGATACTTAGATATATAACTATTAAATTTCAAAGCGTGAAAGTTAATATACACACAAAACAGACAAACATACACACACATACGTACATCCAGCGCTAAAACAATTAAAACGGAACACAGTAAAAATAATTCGACTATTAAATCATTGCTATGACCCTTTATTAAATTTCAAAACATGGAAACTAATAAACAAACACAAACAAACAAAGCACACACATACATACATACAAGTAGCGCTAAAACAAAATTCAATCGGACCATTAAAAAAAAACGCCTAATCATACAGTGCACGGATCTACAAACTGTCCGAAATTTAAACTACGAAAAATAGAAAATAAAAATTTAAAAAATTTAAAAAACGGAACAATATAAATACTTAGTTCCAAAGTAGAATACTGTCACAGCTAGTGACATTTTCAGACTACCACCGCATTCTATATAAGTCGAATAAAATTATTTTTACTTCTTATATATGTAGGTGTACTACCTGGCGTCTTGGCGCTCAGGTTAAAGGAACTGGAATCAGGAATGAACAAATCCATTCCAACACCTTTCCATCCTCTGAGAAGCAGAGAATATACCTTCCCTGAACGGCAAATATCCAAAACGAGTTAAACAAAGGAAAAAATATATATAAATATGAAGATGAATTCAATTTACGTAGGAATCGTCTAAATCTTCTGTTATTACTTCCTAATTCCCTGTATATTCCAGGAACGAGAGAGAGAGAGAGAGGAGAGAGAGAGAGAGAGAGAGAGAGAGAGAGAGAGAAATGAATTTATTTTGAAAGAATATTTTACAAAAAAAGTTCGCTGCGATCTTTGAAAGTTAATGATGAAAGCCAAAAACCATAATCTTTTAAACTGAGGGGAGAGAGAGAGAGAGAGAGAGAGAGAGAGAGAGAGAGAGAGAGAGAGAGAGAGAGAGAGAGAACCATGGCAAAATTCAAATATTTTGAAAGAATATTTTGCAAAATAAGATGCCAACAATTTTTAAATAACGAAAAAAAAAAACCACAATCTTATTAACTGAAATGTAGATTTTATTGAGACCCTCAACATCCCACAAGAGTTTCCATCCTGAAAATAAGAAACGAATAAGAAAAAAAAATTAGTTGAAATTAAATAGGACAGCGATCCAACACCAACCGAAAATATTACTCTTTAGAAGGGGAGTCACTCACATGGAGGAAATAGCTACAGTGGAACCTTAGCCCCTTTCAAATTCGGCAATGGAAAAGTTTGTGGTTAAAAGGGTCATAAACCCCTTTTGTTGTAGTCGCGCTTATACTTTTATATACTTTTGTACAGAATATGGCCACACTCGTAGTTCCTTACGAACTCCGAACTGCGTCAGTGGAATAATGTAGCCTCTCACTTAAAGGATTTTAATACACAAATCTAGTAATGCTTCTCGTATTATAGGAGTTTGAGTCAGTGAGCAGTTAAGGCGTTATTAGTAGAGTAACTTCAAGGCGCATACATGACTACAAGTTAATAAAAAGACTACACCGGAAAAATGCAAGAGATCAATTCTCAATAAAGTGTTAAGAATAACCAAACTCCCATACTAGTGAATCAGATAGACTCTATTCAGATAACACGACTTCTATGTTCAAAAGCTTCATGATTTCTGTTAACCATTCAAATACGTTTACCTCGTTAAGCTATTCTGACTGTGGTTGTGTTTTGTCGGCTTTCCTTTGAATTTATGACATACATGGCCATTTGGCCAACAATTGAATTCCACACGTGCAAACCAAATGTCCTGAATTTTAATGAAGTTATATAAATGTCGCCATTCACATCTGATTACCATTTATCGCCAGACATCTTGATAAGGATGAATTTGATTAAACGTCATTAACATATAATCATTAACATTTATTAACGTAATAAATAAGATCATCTCTGTGGCAAGCATTCGCCTTCAGCAGCTTTTTTTTTTTTACAAAAATTATTATTATATTATTTTATATTATTATTATTATTATTATTATTATTATTATTATTATTATATTTATTATTATTATTATTATTATTATATTAATTAATTCAAGAGCCGAGACACACAGAAGGTATCGTTATAAATAATCGTACGTTCTGCGATTTCTGTCCTACGAAAATGTAAGTTTTTCGATACTTCCTTCTCAAAAGTAGAACAGATCCTAGGACCTAGCCCAGCTACTACTGCTAATACTACTACTACTACTACTACTAACTACTACTAGGGCTACTACTAATAATAATAATAATATAATAATAATAATAATAATAATAATAATAATAATATTGATAATAACGTCAAACGTGGAACTTGACACAGGCATAAGCATCACAAAGGAATACTTTAGACGAGATACGCTGAACGAAGGAATTGAAATCTCTCTCTCTCTCTCTCTCTCTCTCTCTCTCTCTCTCTCTCTCTCTCTCGTTCCCAACCTCAGAAGTATTTAATGGCCTTTATTATTATTATTATTATTATTATTATTATTCGTCTCACTGAAGTATGAACACACCAAAAGCATCATCGCTATGTTATCGCCTATCTGCAACACGAACAGTTATCAATAATCGCCAACACGAACATATATCACTTATCGCCAACACAGACCGTCAACACAATTATCAATGATCGTCTACACAATTAATTATCAATTATCATCAACACAAACAGTTATCAATTTATCGCGAACCAAACGAACAGCTATCACTTTCCGCCAACACAGACAGTTTATCATTTATCGCCAACACAGTTATCAATGATCGCCAACACAAATAGTTATCGAATATCTTTAACACAAACACATATCAATTATCGCCATGCCAATACAAACAGTTATCATTTATCGCCAGCACATACAGTTATCAAAAATCGCAAAGGCAAGCAGTTATCAATTATCAACACAAATTAATCAATTACCGCTAACACAATTATCAATTATCGCCAACACAAACAGTTATCAATTATCGCCAACACAAACAATTATCAATTACCGCCAATGTAAACAGTTATAAATTATCGCCAACACACAATTATCAATTATCGTCAACACAAACAATTATGAATTGCCGCCAACACAGACAGTTATGAGTTATCGTCAATATAACGTCATCAAATATCGCCAAAACAAACAATTATGAATTATCGCCAACACAAACAAGTATCGCCAACACAAACAGTTATCAATTATCGCCAACACAAACACGCACAAGCTAAAAAAAATAACTGAAATTAACTATATTTTGTCAGTAGTAAAAAAATATATACTCCCCCTTGTCAAAAAAAAAAAAAAAAAAAAGAATCCTAACTAAACATTTATCCTTTTTCTCCTTCGTCTTCGCCTTCTGCTGCGTCCTACCAGAGTGTGGCGTGAGCGTCGGAAGTCCTGAGGTGTCCCCGAGATGCGAAGGAGACGCGGCCACGTCCCCAGAATGTCCCGACCAGCATCCTTCAGATCCTTTCGACCCGGATAAACCCAGAAAGGTATGTTTTTAAAAACGGTCTCGTTATTATTATTATTATTATTATTATTATTATTATTATTTTATTATTTTATTATTATTATTATAAATATAAAAACGAGATGTATGTATATACGAATATATATATTTTATATATATTATAATATACATATGATTATATATCTATATATATATTATATATATATATATATAGTTATATAAAATATATATATAATATAGATATATATAATTATATATATATATAATTATAATATATATATAGATTATATTATATAAATATATATATATATATATAATATATATATATAGTAAATATATATTATATATGTATGTATGTATTGTATGTATGTATAAATACAATACATTTATTGTATATTAACTAGAATAACAATATAACGAGATATTTTCACATGAAATAGATAAGTGTATTTTCATTGCATGTCATTTTAACACAGCAATGTTAAAAATATAGAAATTTCTGTGAATAGATATAACAAAGTATCTGTGTTTATATTTAAGTATAAGAAATTCACATCTACTTGCCGTGTCTCGCGATATTTTGGTAAAAAAAAAAAATAAATCTTCCACATAACATTGTAAGAAAACGTGAATGAAATCATTGTAAAATACTAAATAAATAAATAAATATGAAGTTAGATCATTCCATGAGAAACGCTGATAAGTTTTGATGGCCAGAAACACAAGCTGGTATAAGGCCAAAGATTTTACCGAAAAGGTTTTGACACTTCATAAAAAGGCTTATTTTTTCCTTACTGAAAAATTACTGTATTCTTACAACACGTTTTCCTACGGTTCGGTTTCTTAAAAATACATAATAAGATAAATATCGTTTTTTTTTTTAGTATTAACATTTTACGAGACACTGTAAGTTTATGCGAATTTCGTGGCTATTTAGAATACTGTAGTCATGTACTCACTTTGTCCTTATTCATATTAAAAAAAATATTCATATTAAACACACACAAAATTGATGGGTATATCCTCCAATTAGTACTTTACAGATAACATTTCTAAACGAGAATACACTTTGTAATTGTAAGCAATCAGCTCAACAGTAAAATATAATGATAATCAATTAAATTTCAAAATTTTTTTATTAACTTCGATTTTCTGAATGATTGAGTCAGTGCCTATAATGATACGTAATTTTGCTTGTGATAACTTGTGAAGAAATATGAAACTTTTATGGAATATCTGTTGATATGATTACAAAAAACTAACTTTAGTTAGTTTTTTGTAATCATATCAACATAGCATCCGAATTAATGGATAAAAATCAGTACAACTATCAAGTAACTCACTCCTTCTCTTGCAATTAAAAATATGAAAATAAACAACATGATTCATTCAGCAAACCAAACACTGTTAAAAATACATACATACATACATACATACATACATACATACATACATACATACATACATACATACATACATACACTTACGGATATATTTCTCTTCCATATCTCGACTCAGTCGTAAAAAAAAAATATACCTTATTCTGAAAAAAAAAAAAAAAAAAAAAGTTTAATTTTTGCCTTAGCATACATAGTTCCTCCAGAATATAATAACACCCTCCCTAACACCCACCCACCCCCCCAACTGAGAAATCACTCAAATTTCCGAATATTTCGTTTTTTTAAATCTTTTTTTAACCTGACGCCAAACCACTACGGTCCTGCACAATAGTACGGCCAGACTAGCAAGCGCCTCTCTACGCAAAATTGAAGACGTACACTCGCTCAAAAACGTATTGCAATATGTTCCAGAAATTTTCGTTCACCTAACAGTTTATCTTGTTTATTTATGTATAGAATGATATGTGCTTTTCCTATTCGATTTTGGTTATCAATCATACGGTTAACAATATATATACATATGATATATATATATATATATATATATATATATATCTATATATATATATATATATATATGTATGTATATATATATATATATATATATATATATATATATATATATGCATATATATATATATATATATATATATATATTATATATATATATTATATATATAACAAAATGAATGGCGAGTGAAAAATTCATATTACGAAAAATGATGATTAAACATTTAGAAAAATTTCGCGTCAGATGACTGTGCACAAAAGTCAAAGAGGAAACTGTACTTCGTATCCAAATAAAAGCATATTAACTGATAAAATTTTTACTGTATAATCACCAACGAAATTATTATCTAAAATATTAAAGAAATAAATAATTCCCCTTTGGAAAACCCGGATAACAATATTTTAGGAAAATGAAGACGTAGAGGTGTTACCTGGGATTACCAGAGCTGACTTCACTGGGTGGTAAGCTGTTATTTGCCATTTAAGGATTATGTGCGGCGGTGGTGGGGTGAGGTTGGCGGTCTTATATATACCGGTTAAATACTTGTCCGCGTTCAGGTAAACACCTTAATAATTGCAGGCGCGGGAAGGAGTAGTAGTAGTACATTTGGCTTAAAACGTGAAAGCCAAAATTAAATTTCCTTGGTTTCCTGGGATAGGTTTCTATAATTGCGTGTGGTCCTCATAGTTAGGTCAAAGGAAGGTCACAAAAGCCTAAAAGACAAGTTGCAATTATGCGATAATCGTTATGTATCCGAAAGGAGAATTCTTAAATAAAAAATTATCATATTACAAAAAAAAAATTTAAGAAAAAAGTCATACTATAAATTAGGCGAGAATCGAATTTTCTCCAGGAAACTTGCTCGTAGAGACATTGAATTAATATATAATGATATATATATAATGATATATATATATAAATATATATATATATATATATATTTATAAGAAAGGACTCAAATGAGAAGTTAATGGTGTATCAGTTCACTTCTAATAGATGGAGATGAACCTCCCCTTCCCCCTCTTAATAATATAAATAGGAAACCTCCCATTCCCGTTATCTAGAGACAAACCAACCCACCCCTACCCCACCCCAACGCCCCCAACCCCCCAAAACCCCAACCCCTTTCCGTAACAGCAACTGCATTTAAAACATCAAGTCACGAAGCTTAAACATTCCGTTGCTAGAACGCGAATGAGAGAGAGAGAGAGAGAGAGAGAGAGAGAGAGAGACCACGCACGGAGACCGTCCGCCATTTTGTCTTCTTCTTCCCAATCACGCATTTGCATAGCTGCGATCCACAAAAGCAAGTGAAGCAATTCGGCCGACTCGAGGGCGGGAGTCGCTGAACGAATCTCTCCGGTTTGTATTTTTCCCCAACGACGCTGAGGGAGGTTGATTGTGTTTTTTTTTTTTTTCTGGGATTGTTTGGATATTTTTTTTTTTTTTTATACATTTGCGCGTTGGTAAATATCCGCGAATATCTGTAATTACGTATTTACCGATTGGTGTGTTGGTGAATATTTAAACGTAGTTGTTATTGAGGATATATATTCGTGATGTGATGGTGATGTCAACTCATACATAATTCGGAGATAAAGAAAAATATATATATCAAGAGAGAGAGAGAGAGAGAGAGAGAGAGAGAGAGAGTAGGGAGAGAGAGACGGAGAGAGAGAGAGAGAGAAAGTGGGGATTTACATTCAAAAAACTATGATGGTCAACTGATACATAATTCGGAGATAAGAAAAATATATATATCTAGAGAGAGAGAGAGAGAGAGAGAGAGAGAGAAGAGAGAGAGAGAGAGAGAGAAAAAGATATGAGGGGGTTGAGATAAAAAACGTTAATAACATCAATATAAAAAATTTGTCTTATGAGTCAGCTTCCAAAATCAAACGGTCTCTGACTAAGCTGAGCTGTTGATGATATAGGTTTTCTTGAAGTTTTGTTCAAAAGAATATATAATAATAGGCAAAACTTTTTATTAT
>NC_061108.1:137980488-138020488 GCF_015104395.2 Macrobrachium nipponense
TGGTGACCCCTTTTATTTTTTCGGGTCTTTATTGTTAATTTGTCCTTCGCTTATGGGACCCAAGGGCCGCTATTATCAGTTCGATGGTTGTCATTACTATTATTGTCTCCTCATTTAGGAATGGCTTCAATTGGGCTGAAAATGAATGAATGAATATGAGAGAGAGAGAGAGAGAGAGAGAGAGACAGTTATCCAGACGAATCAACGATCACTTTTGTAAATCATCTTTTGTCAACGAGAACTGCAAATATAGCGATAATAATTTCGACATAATGAAATATCTGGTGAGAGAGAGAGAGAGAGAGAGAGAGATAGAGAGAGAGAGAGAGAGAGAGAGAGAGAGATAATAAAATAATCACAGTGATAAACTAATTGTGAAAAAATGGACTGACTTTAATTTTGTTATATGTTAAAACATTTGTCAATATTTTATAGACAGGTGATGACAGCTATAGAGCTGACAGATAAAGAACTTAATAGTTACAGAGCTGACAGCTATAGAGCTGACAGCTAAAGAACTGATAGTTATAGGGCGGACAGCTGTAGAGCTGAGGATTACACAGTTGACAGTTATAGAGCTCAAAGCTATAGAGCTGACAGCTCTAGAGTTGACAGCTACAGAGCTGACAGCTAAAGAACTGATAAGTTATAGAACTGACAGCTGTAGAGCTGACGACTACAAATTTGTCTATTATAGAGCTGATAGCTGACAGCTACAGAGTTGACAGCTACAGAGCTGACAGCTAAGAAAATAACCCACAATGCACCAGCGACGATGTCTGCGCAAGCTTGCATAATAATGATTCCGAATGATACTTGTTAAAAGAATCTATATTAAAATTCCTACGAATACTAAAACATCTCCAAATAGAAATTAAAGAGAGAGAGAGAGAGAAAGAGAGCTGAAAATTCCGACAGCGATGAAAGTTCGGCAGTCGAATCGTCCTCCTCCCTCCCCACTCCCTTCTCCCACCCCCCCAGGGGCTCCTGTCCCTCAAAGCCCTTGACCCTAGGAGGAGGAGGAGGAGGAGGAGGAGGAAGAGAGACCTCGTTTTCCTCTTCAGCCCGACCTATCGGAGCGTTAACAACCATTGGAAAATTAAATACTAATGAATAGCCTGGAGGACTCTTTCTCATCCAGCCCCCGACAATCGCACGCAACGATTGTTAATACAAAAGGCCATTTAATTCGTCATTGTCTCCATTGTATGCCCTAGTATATACGCCTCCCCCTCCTCTCTTCCCCTCCTAGACTCATTTCTCTCTCTCTCTCTCTCTAAGAATCCCCCTACCCCCCCTTTCATCTCTAACCCAAAACTGCCCAAAAGATCCAATCCACTGGAAATCTGTAAGGACACAGAAATCAAAGTGACCATTTCATAAATACGAATTGGAGGCCGAGTGACGTATGAATTAAAAAAAAAATATATATATATATATAAATAATAAATAAATAAATATTTTTCCGTTTATAAATTGCATTTGGATAACAATTCGTAATACCCATTTGTAACGAATGCATATATATATATAAATTTACCGCTGTAACTGAATATAATCCTTTGTGGAGTAATTACCGAAAAGATTATACCTTATTTATCATTTTGGTGTAGGGGGTCTATTGGGGGGGGGAAGGGGGGAAATTTAATTTCCCAGCCTGATCCCCAAAAAATAAAACACAAATGAAATCGTTTCAATAAAGATTATTACACAGGATTATTTTTCAAAATTCACTTTTGAAGCATCGCGTCAATACGATTCCTGATTATATAAATACCGTATCATTAATGATACGCTGTTATGTGTTGTTGGAAAGAATGGCTGAATTTAAGTTCAATAGAATTGTTATTATTATTATTATTATTATTATTATTATTATTATTATTATTATTATTATTCAGAGGATGAACTCTATTTATATGAAACAAGACCACAGGGGCCACTGACTTGAAATTCAAGAATTTTTGAAGTCAAATATTATTATTATTATTATTATTATTATTATTATTATTATTATTATTATTATTATTATTATTATTATTATTATTATTATTATTATTATTATTCAGAGGATGAAACCTATTCATATGGAACAAGCCCACCACAGGGGGCCACTGACTAGAAATTCAAGCTTCCAAAGAATAGGACGTTCATTATAAAGAAGTAACAGAAGGTAATGGGAAGTAAAGAAAGAGGAGGTCAGTAGTTAGAAGAAAAAAATAGGCAGATAAATCAACAAAATAACAAGTAAATAAAAATGTAAGAAATCACGGCGAAGAAACTAATAATAATAAATAAAGAGTTGGAATCAAAAGAAATTTCTGAAAATATTGTAATAACGATATTGAAATCTACGCTCACACGGTGACATTGTAGGCAATTTCAAAAGTGCTTCCGGCGTTCCGTAGGACCCTTAGTTTCGCCCACTTTATTTTTTACATTTTGCATCCTTTCTCAATTTTGCTGTTTAGCTTCTCTAACTTTAATACTTCAACTTTTAGAATTTTGTACTTAATTTATAATATTTGCTGGAGATCTTTGTCATGCTGTCCAATCGCTCCAACTCACGACAGAAATTGCCTCCGTTGCTTGTGTCTCGACATCCTAAACGTCATTAATCGTCCATCAGAGCGATTTTTACAAATAGAAAAAAATAAAAATAAAATATATTAAAAAACACACACACGCACACACACACACACAAGACGAACTGCTGGGCAAACGTCAGTCGCTGAATACATTACTCCCCACAAAGAACACTGTAAGGAGACACACCACAGAGAGAGAGAGAGAGAGAGAGAGAGAGGCTGAGGCAGGAGGCGAAACAATAAAACGCTGAAAAGAGAGAGAAAGAGCGCCATCCGTATTTAATTTCCAAATGAGAATCACCACAACAAAACGAGAAGAGTCATCTGCAAGGGATCTGAAATCAAGATGTAATATTGGCTGCGTGCGTGTGTCAGGGGAAAACAAAAGACTAGCGAACAATGCCCACTCAGCACGACTCCTGAATCCTTCGTTTCTAAAGCTCTCCGGGGAAGGGAGTTCTTTTATATTTTTTTTTTATCTTTTCATTATATTTTCCCAAAAGATCAGTAGTGCCAGAGAGAGAGAGAGAGAGAGAGAGAGAGAGAGAGAGAGAGAGAGAGAGAGAGAGATTTCGCCTGGTTGGTGGAGCCTGAACTACTACTAACTTATAGTACTAGTGGGACCTGAACTACTACTAGTACTAAATTTCTCTCTCTCTCTCGTTTTCTTCTTCGTTTTCTTCTATCAGAGACGATGCGAGACGCTAGTGTAAAGAGTTCTCTCTCTCTCTCTCTCTCTCTCTCTCTCTCTCTCTCTCTCTCTCTCTCTCTTTTGTAAAGCGGTGGTCATACGGATGTCACTTCCAGGTTGGTGCCAATGGCAATGGCTGCTGTTGGTGTTTGTGTGTGTTTGTGCCTTTGCGTGCGCGCGCGTGTGTGTGTGTGTGTGTGTGTTTATGTGTGTGGTTATGTTGGCCCGCATGTTCCCTGGAATGAAGAGAGTCGCTGGAATCGTGTTACATACAGCTTTTGG
This sequence comes from Macrobrachium nipponense, assembly GCF_015104395.2. Taxonomy (NCBI): domain Eukaryota; kingdom Metazoa; phylum Arthropoda; class Malacostraca; order Decapoda; family Palaemonidae; genus Macrobrachium; species Macrobrachium nipponense. The sequence goes on from NC_061108.1 coordinate 137,984,050, forward strand.
TAATGACGGTAGCTGGTTTTTTTTTTATTTTACTTTTTTTTTTTTTTATGTTGGTGAATTATGTCTTTGTATAACCATATCCATACGCAAATATATATATATTATTATATATGTGTATATACTCAAATATATATATATATATATATATATATATATAATATTATATATATATAGTATTATATATATATATATATATATATATATATATATAATAGATATATATATATATATATATTATGATAACTTCACCACGAAATAAATAAAACGTGATGCTATGTATAAATAAAGATAGTGCCTCTTTCGGTCTTAACGACCTTTACTATAGTAAACGTTAAAGGGTCGTTTTTTTTTTTTCCTTTTCCTCCTTGGCATTACCTTTATATATATATATATATATATATATATATATATATATATATATATATATATATACACACACATACATACATACTTTTAGAAATACTTCTGCATCTCGTATTAATCCCTGTCTTTCTTGCTGAAAATATCCTCTAAATACTTTACTTCTAGTAACTCTAAATTCTCAAAACTCCAGTAATGGACGAACCTGCGCGCATTTACTGATGAAATGAAATTGAAACGCGACGCCAGGAACTGTAAACATATCCAAATAATAATATTCAGGGTTCATCTGGCGTTTTGCGATGCGCTGATATAACGTCTACGACTGTTGTTTTTGATTAAGCTGGCCTTATGCCAGCACGGGCTCTTGCTCATAAAGCAGCCCGTAATACTACGTCCATGACTTTAGCGGAAAATGAGAATGTATACCTCCTGGAGAGAGAGAGAGAGAGAGAGAGAGAGAGAGAGAGAGGGCTCATTTAGACGAATCAAGATCACTACAGTCTGCGGAACTGTTACAAAAAAATAGTAATGTTAACTTCTACACGATAAAATATCTCGCGAGAGAGAGAGAGAGAAAGAGAGAGAGAGAGAGAGGGACTGACTCTTCACGAATACCCCCCCCCCCACCCCACCCCCCCGCTAAAAAAAAAAAAAAAAAACACCAGCCCCGCTGAGATTTAGTATTCGTCTCATAGAACTTTTTTTCTACCACACCAAATTGAGGTTCCGCCATGCAGAGTTTTCGAAGAGTTGCTGGAAGGTTATACCTGATTACGCTTTCTGACGAGAAAACGGTAAACATGCCAGGAGAGGAGAGGCGAATTGGGATGTAAACAGACCCGAAAGGAGTGGGGAGAGAGAGAGAGAGAGAGAGAGAGAGAGAGAGAGAGAGAGAGAGAGAGAGAAGGAAATACCAAAAAGGTAAAGTAGATAAAAATATGAAATACAAAAAAGTTGAAGTAGATAAAAATGATAAGTGAATTCTATATCATATGATGCTTTACAATTAGGTAAGAGAGAGAGAGAGAGAGAGAGAGAGAGAGAGAGAGAGAGAGAGAGAGAGAAAGGAAATACAAAATAGCAAAGTAGATAAGAATGATATGTGAACTCTATTACAATATAACGCCTTGCATTTATAGGACAGAGAGAGAGAGAGAGAGAGAGAGAGGTTATTCTGAATACCAAGTCGCAATAACAGATAGAGCGACAGGGAGAGACATAAGAGAGACAGAGAGAGAGAAAGATAGTGGAGGGTCGGGGAGAAAGAGGAGAGGAGAGGGGCTGTTCCAGAAACCATGGCTCTCATCTCCACTGCCCCGCCACCACCATCTCCTCCACCTCGTCCCCGACCCAGGGTTGATGATGGTGGGGGGGAAGGAAGGAGGGGTGGGGGGGGGGGGGGGGGCGGTGCTCCCCCCGAGGCGACAACAACGAGAGGCGTGTCACGGCAGCAACTGAATTGGGCACAAATTAGTAGCAAATTACCCCAATTGAAGCCTTTCATCATCACCGGGCCTTTTCCCCTGTAAGCCTGAGCTGTCTGAACGCTCCTCCCTCCTCCTCCTCCGCCCCTTCCTCCTCCTCCTCCTTCACCTCACCCCCAACCTCCTCCTCTGCCAGTTTTAGACCGTTATAGAGTTGGTTGGGCCGGTGGAAGAGAGAGAGAGAGAGAGGAGGAAGGAAGGAGGGGAGGAGGGAGGAGGAGGCGGAGGAAGGAGAAATGGAGGAGAAGAGGGGGGAGGGCGCTCCTCGCCTCCTCCTCCCCTGCAGTTTTAGACCTGTAATAGAGTCCTGGTTGGCTTGTGGAGAGAAAAGAGAGAGAGAGGAGAAAGAGAGGAGAGAGGAGGATGAGGAGGAGGAGGAGGAGGTGGAGAAGGAGAAATGGAGGAGAAGAGAGGGCCGGCTCTCGGCCGCCTCCTACTGCAGTTTTAGAGATGTATAGGAGTCGGTGAGAGAGAGGAGAGAGAGAGGTTGAGGATAGGATGGATGCGGAGGAAGGGAGGAGGAATGAGGAAGGAGGGAGGAAAAGGAGGAGAGGAGGAGGAGGAGAGGAAGGGTTCAGGTATGACCGAGATGGGGATGGAGAGTTATTTGTGTGGGGGTTGGGGGGTTGGGGGGGGGAGATGTGCATAGGCTAACCAAGGAACTCCTTCATATAGGGGGTTAGGAATGGATGGTTTTTATATGGGAGTTAGGAATTTTTTTTATTTAAAGGCTGCATAATGGTTATTCTTATGTTATTGCATAGCATATGCATCTATCTAGATGCAACCAGCCTTGCAAGGCTAGCACGGGCTCTTGATTTCAGAATGGAAGACTTTGCATTTGCAATTTTCAGGAGGCATCAACATGGCATGAAATGTCAGATAGTATTTTCATGTTCGTTTAAAATAATTAATGTTAACTTTGAATGAGTTTCTACTCCTTCAGAAACAACCAATAATAATTGTGACATGTTTGAAAAATAACCTGAAAAAAAAAATTAAGGTCCATCATTGTGACATGTTTTTGATATAACCTAAAAAAAATTACAGTTAATCACTGTGACATGTTTGTAAAATAACAAAAAAATAACAGTTAATAATCGTGACATTTTTGTAAAATAGTTTGAAAAAAATTACAGTTAATCACTGTGAAGTGTTTGTAAAATTACCAAAAATTTACAGTTGATCATAGTGACATGTTTGTAAAATTACCAAAAATTTACAGTTGATCATAGTCTGTAGAATTACCAAAAAATAACAGTTGATAATTGTTTGTAAAATAACCCAAAAATTACAGTTGATCATTGTGACATGTTTGTAAAATAACCCAAAAATTACAGTTAATCACTGTGACATATTTGTACAATTACCAAAAAATTACAGTAATATAGAAGATCATATACGACACGCATTCAACCGTCATATCCCTAATATAAAATTCTCTTATTATTATTATTATTATTATTATTATTATTATTATTATTATTATTATTATTATTATTATTATTATTATTATTATTATTATTATTATTATTATTCGAAAGATGGAATTTATTCATATGGAACAAGCCCACCACAGGGACCACTGACTTGAAATTTAAGCTTCCAAAGAATATTATGGTGTTTATTATAAAAAAAAAGGGGGAAATGCAGAGAGAAGAGACCCCACTTATTAAAAAAGAAAAAAAAATAAATACAAATAAATAAAAATGTACTAAGATTCTCAGGTACGTAAAACATGCATATTTGTGTGAAAAGTTACAGAAATGAAGGCAGGAAATACAAGTCACCTAATATGTATATTTAATGAAGATAATGTGTACGAACGGAGATGTCGAACTTTAACGTGAATATGTTTAAAAAGAAAAAGTTAAAAATACATTCGGCGCTCCTGGTGTAATATAGTATAAGCCGAGTCCCATGAAACTTTACCACGGCCCGGTGGTGACCTGGCCTGCATAGCTGCCAGACGCACGATTATAGCTAAATTTAACTTTAAATAAAATAAAAACTACTCAGGTTAGAGGGCTGCAATTTGGTATATTTGATGATTGGAGGGTGGATGATCAACATACCAATTTGCAGCCCTCTAGCCTCAGTAGTTTTTAAAATCTGAGGGACAGCATGAAATTTTACATACAATGCAGATTAGTGACCGTAAACCTCTTTTGACAAATGTGTGATGAAGACAGATCTTCAAGTGATACACGCCTTTCGACATCTTAGATATGGCAAATCTTTCAAATGCGATTTGTATGGCCGTATCTCCAGCAAGATACATATTTTATCTAACTCATTACAGCAATTATCTGTATTAATGTTATTCAGAACATATAAATAATAATTGTGTTCTGCAAATCTTGAAATGGACTTATGGTATTAATAACTGTTTTCACCTCCATAACGTAATATCATTATTCCTTGTAATGACTAAATAAATGATCAACTCCATAATGCAATATTGTTATTCCCTGTAATATCTAAACACTGTTCCGTTCTATATTTGCAATGACTAAATAACTGTTCAGCTCCATAATGCAATACTGTTATTCCCTGTAATGTCTATGCAACTGTTCAGCTCCATATTGCAGTGACTAAATAACTGTTCAGCTCCATAATGCAATACTGTTATTCCCTGTAATGTCTATGCAACTGTTCAGTTCCAAGTTGCAATATCAATATTCACTGTAATGACTATATCACCTTCCAGTTCCAAAATGAAGTATAAATATTCACTGTAATTCCCATATAACTATTCATTCCTGTAAACGAGCGTTAAATGCAAAAGCGGAATGCTTTTATCACTTCCAACTTTCTTAATTTGAATGCACGTTACATGTAAATTAAAATGTTAAAATGTCATTTGTCGTTCTTAATACGAACACAAAAAGTTCGGCGACTGGCGGCGGTGAGAGTCGGCGAGTAATTTACAGCTTCATACATCTCGAATTTACATATTGATTGCAGATATGAATGAGGACGTAAGTCATTTGCAGGCACGATAATAAATCAGCGCTAATTATTTCTCTGAAATAACACTGCAGAATTATCAATAGCGTGTTCGTTCATTTTATGCCTCGGTATATTTGCAGACTGAAAGTGATATCTCTAGTTACTTCAAACTTTATCCTATTGGGAGATTTCTTCTCTCATAGGGGGAACATGTCGTCCCATTTTTGGGAAAGTGTCGAATATGCATTTTCGCTTACTCGGGGAGTAAGCCTACAAACTACTTTGGTATATAGGGGGGGTAGGGAAGGTCTGAGGAAGAGCCTAAAAGGATCTCTCAAAAAGGTGTTTCACATTGAGTTAAAGATACAGAAACATTAGGATAGGATATTTATGATTTATTTGTTAGAATTAAAATGTAAAAAATAAATTATGTGTATGTTAAACAGTACAGAACAATTATTTCCAATAACTTATAACGTATTTATTTTAATTTTCGTTGGTGAAATAACGCACTATTTGACCGTAGATTTTAGCACGTTTTAATTTACGTTTAATTAGGAATATAATGTTTATGCAATTTTGGTTTTTACAATTTTTTTAGTTATCTGCATCGACGGTGATTTTATCATCGACTTCTTGTTTCAGTAAAGTATCAAGTCTGTTTGTCTCAACATCCAGGATATATGGTGACAGAAACTCAACTGATACTTAGTTTTAACAAAAGTCAAATAATGAAATTACCTTCGATGTAGATAACTCAAAAAAAAAAAAATAAATAAAAAGCAGATTCGAAACTTTGCCAAAAAAGCGATGAGATTATATACGTCACACTTCAGTCTGCATTTAGAAAAATATTCGTTATATGTTCTTTACCAACATGGATATTATTTTCAACTTTCAACGTAAAAAGAAACATACCCTGCGATTCTTAGGAATTCGTTAATAAGACATAACTTCTGCCTCTAAGAATATGAATTATAAGAATATGAATAACCTGCTAGCGTTTATGCGTATTTAGAATTACTCTTTGCAACCTTCGAATACCATCAAAACTACATTACATTTAAGCATATACGCATCTCTGTCATTGCACACCGTTGCCACTGTCTATACATGACGCCACAAGAACGTTTCAAATCCCATTTACTAAACGACCCCATCACTGTCACTTCGGATAATCTAGGTCAATAATAACTGCGCACGAGGTCTCGGCTGTTAATGCAAAACATAGGGTATGTGTGTAATCACTGACTCCAGCTCATTACGACTGATTTATGGAGTCTTTTCATCAACACAAACAGGTTCTCCAGTCCGTATTTACCAATCGTTATTAGCCGAGCGTAGCAGGATCGGAAAATGTTCTCGGTTTGATGTGATCTGTTGAATTTGGGGAAATGGTGTCGTATATGATTTACCGTTTGTTTAGGAAAGGATGAGGTCTCCTGAAAGAAATCATTTTGGAATCTATATTTCATTTAGTTTCTACAAGCCTTAGTCTTTCTATTTTGTCTTGCACTTCTTGGACAAAGCATGGATTAACATCTTTAAGACAATCCAGACACCATTTGGAACCGCTTTCATCTAGGTACTTCGTCTGTCTCTTTCTCCTCTTCCTTTATGTCAAGCTCCTTTCCCTATCTTTCTCCTTCCTCCTCCTCCTCCTCCTCCTCCTCCTCCACCCCCCAAGGCATGGCCAGGCAGTGGCAGCCCCACTCCAGCCCCGGCACAGGAAACGCGTCTAAATGGCCCTATTCCGATACACTGCAATTTGCTCGTGGGAAGGAGGCTAGGAAATCGGGAAAATATTAGGGAGGTCCGGTCATTTGGGCGGAAAAGCGAGGCTTCTAAAAGCCTGCTGACAGCCCTTACGCCCAGGAGCGATTTGGGGCGAGATTCCCGAGGGCTCCTCCGGCTGCCTCTTAGACCCTTCTTGCGCCGAGGCAGATCCACGGTAAGAATGAAAATCAGCGAGCCAGCCCCTAAGGTGAAAATTGCCTTGTGCTTTTGATTCACGGCGGTGCCAAAGGGGGTAAGGGGGAGCTGGGGGGAAGGGGGAGAGCCGTCCTAAATGACTTCCCCATTAATTACAGGCTATTTATGGATTAATCGTGCCCTATTTATTGCCGTTGAGGCGAGGACAATGTGGAGTAATTACTGCCTCGTCAGATGATACTGGAGGAACGGTGGCGACGACGGTGATGACACCACCAGCGAAGGTAATTGCCGTAACTTGTTTAAAAATGTGTTACGGTGATATAATGACCCGTAATTAATGCTAAATAGGATTTAGTCATCACCAGGGCGAAATGGCCAAATGACCTTGTTATAAATGTGAAGCAGGGTTTTAAAAGGCCGCTTCTCCTTGGCGACGCGGATAATTGCCGGCGGGAGATGAATACGCCGTAATTACATCAAGTACAAGTTAACACAGACTAAAAATGGCGACTTCGTCCCCGACCATGAAGGAAAAGTTGGTCCCAAACTGCATGTCGGGCTTGTTGGAAGTGGCTGGCTGAGTATAGAGTAGCCCCGAGAAGTGTTTCTATACAGAACGCTCAAACTCAAACTAAATACATCCGTAATTGGCACAACTATATTCGCCGACACATTCGTACACGCCTACGTGTTTCCGCATCTCTCACGAATGTGTACGAATGTGGTACATGAAAAAAACGTATTATATTTATTATTTTATTATTTTATTATTTTTTTTTATACTTTATTATTTTATTATTATTATTATTTTATTATTATTATTATTATTCCAAAGAAAACTCACCATCACACGAGTCAATAAAATGGAGAAGTAAATCTACAATAGTATGTCTGTTTGAAAAAGTTTTCTGCTTTACATTTTAAATAACAAAGTCAAACAGACACAATATTGTGGATTTACTTTTCCACTATTATTATTATTATTATTCTTTTACTTAGATTATTTATTATTATTATTATTATTTTATTATTATTATTATTAATTTTATTATTATACTGAAATTTGATTAAGATATATCCCAAATTATTTTTATTTTTTTTATTAATTAATAATTAAACAAACAAAAGTAACTTCTGACAATATCAGATTTACGCATGGGACTTTCAGTTTCTCTCTCTCTCTCGTCAATTCTCTTTCTCGATCCTCTCATCTCGTTTCTCTCTCTCTCTCTCTCTCTCTCTCTCTCTCTCTCTCTCTGATTCATCAAATTACATGAAAAATGCTAAAAATAATATTTTAAAACAATTAAATTCAGCACCCCATTCAAAAGTTTATAAAATATACAATCGTTAATAAATAGTTTATTAGAGAGAGAGAGAGAGAGAGAGAGAGAGAGAGAGAGAGAGAGAGAGAGAGAGAGAGAGAGAGAGAGAGAAATGCACGGTAGCAAGGAATGTTCATCTCAACTGATTTACTAGAACCAAATTTTTATCATCTTTACATATATCTTAATGTCCAAAAAATTATCTAAGATAATCTTCGTCTAAGATAAATCTAAACCAGATATTACAACGGAATAAACATTACAGATTTCCTAGGAGCGTTTACATAATTAAAGGAAGTGAGTGTCAATGACACAAAAATAGTAAGTTAGTGTAAATAACACAAGAATAGTAAGAGTTAGTTTATGTTTGAGAATGCTCGTGGGATGAATAATTATACGATTTCTAAAGCTAACAAACTTAGTAATTTAAAACCCTGTGGGTGACACGCATCACTTTCAACGCCGCGTGACATAGTGTGAGTTTCCGCCGCTCTTGTCTTTCCTGCGCTTATACTTCCACGAATCTCCGCTCTGTCTTTCCCGCGCTTTTACTCTCATGAATCTCAGCTGTCTTTCCCGCGCGTTAACTTCCACGAATCTCCGCCCTACCTCCACACAAGACTAATATAATAACAGATTAAAATTCATGTAGATAATGGTTACGCGAAAAATAATAATCAATAATTTTCAGATTACTTCAAGTATTGCAACAGACAAGATTCAAGTGTCACTTTGGCCAAAATTGACTTAAAGCTCAAAACTGACAAACCACCAGATAATGATTGTTATTATTGTACTTTGTAAAGTGGGGTGGGGGGTTAAACGAAAAGGGATTACTGTCATAGGAGGCTACGCCCTCCAGGGATTTAGTCAGCGAGGGGTGGGGAACGGCTGGGATTTTGGGCTCAGCTAAAATAATGAAAAACAATAAAGACTCAATATAATAATTTCGAAGATCCAAGAAAGACAATTGTATGAATAAGTCATACCATAGAAAGTAATATAATAATAATAATAATAATAATAATAATAATAATAATAATAATAATAAAACTCAACTTCGGTTGAAATACCATTCATTATGCGCAAACCTCCGCCAACGCCAACTCCTTTTGAGTATTTATTTTTATCAAACCGAAACGTTCAGCTGTCGAGATCGGCAACGAAATATTACGACTTAACAGGAAACATTCATTAACTAAATCCAATAAGGCTTCCTTGAAAGAACAAGGGGTAAAGTTAATACACTAAAATCTGCGGTAACATTGTGCGCTGCTTTGGATTTCAACCCGCCCTCTAAAAAGATCTCTCCGAAAATCATATTATTATTATTATTATTATTATTATTATTATTATTATTATTATTATTAAATTCAAATGGAACAAATCCAGCAGGGTCCTTATACTTGAAATTCAAGCTTGCGCAAAGATATATTCCTATATCTCCTAAAATCATTATTATTTATTGATTTATTATTTATTATTTATTATTATTAATTACATTGAGAAGGCTGAATCCTATTCAAAATGGAACAACAAATCCACCCAGGGGGCCACAGAACTTGAAATTCCAAGCTTCCAAAGAATATTATTATTCTTATTATTAATTATTAATTATTATTATTATTATTATTATTAAGATGACCCTACTCATATGGGACAAGCCCACCAAAGGGGCCACTGACATGGAGTTCAAACTTCCATAGACTATGGTGTTTGAAAGAAGTAACAGGAGGTAATAGGAAATATAAAATATTATTATTAATTAATTATTATTATTATATATTATTATTATTATTATCATATTGAGAAGATAAGCCCTACTCATATGGAACACGCCAAAGGGCCTACTTTGGGGCAATTTTTGCCAAAAAAAAAAAAATAAAAAAAAAAATAAAAAGAAAATTTAATAAATTAATAAATAAATTTAAAAAAATACCCAATTAACTTTTTGGCGTAATCCCTCTACCCCAAACAAAGGACAAACAAGCCGAACCGAAAATAAAACACACGGCCTCTCCTTAAAGGAAGGAAGCTTGATAATTACGGCAAGTTGTATCTGCGAGCAACATCGGATCCTAATTATGAGCGAACAATGGACTGCCGACAAAAAACAAAAGGCGAACAGAATTCACCCCCTAATTATATTCATGTAATTTAACTCTCATTCAACAAAACACTACCTGGCACTTGGCATTATGCCCTTGCTCTACTTGTACAGATGTCCACGGAACACTCATCACTCTTTTTCTCTTTCTCTGTCTCTCTGTCTCTCTGTCTCTCTCCACGAAGGTAGGGGGGGAGGTTTGGGGTTGACATTTCATATTTCTCTCTCATGTTATGGCTCCCACTCATCACTCTCTCTCTCTCTCTCTCTCTCTCTCTCTCTCTCTACCACGAATGGGGGGGGGGGGGGGGGGGGGAGGGGGAGGGGGAAGAGTTGGGGATTGACATTTCATATTTCTCTCTCATGTTAAGGCTTCATTTTTTTTTTTATTCCTTTTATTACCAACGGTGATCGATACGAAATTAATGGTTGCACTCTCTTATGGGAAATAGCTTGAGGTGTTCTCAACCAGAAGTGGACAATAGCGTCTGGGGGGGGAGGGGGGGGTTCTGACAGCATTCATATTCGGCGAGAAGAGGCCCGGTAACTGTTGACTGTGCAAACTCTCCTCTCCCTCTCCCTCCCTCCCTACCTACCCTTCTCTTTCCCCCCCTACAAGCCCCCTCAAAAGTCCTCATTTCCCACAACGAACAAAGGCGTCGCGCGTAATTATATTTACAAATTATTGCACGTTCGGTTTTGCGCGGGGGCTGGAAATATGGGAGTGTCTCTTAGCGGGTGTTAATGGCAAATTCGCGTGACAGTTTGACAATAAAGATAAAAAAAAAAAAAAAAAATTTAAATTGGTTTTGGAAACGTGCGGTTGTAAATTATTGTCGAGGATGAAGGATGAAGATGAGGATGAAGTTTTTGGTGTCTTTGATTAATCAATTATTTTTTAAGGAATTTTAAGGTTTTGATGCTAATATGAATAAGAATAAAAGTCATGTGAAATCCTCATATACACTATAAAACTGAAAATGATATATATATATAAATATAAATATATATATATATATATATATATATACTTATATATATATATAATATATAATATAATAAGATAACATATGTATATATATCATATAATAGATAAACTGTATGTATGCTATATTCTCTATATATATGATATATATATATATATATATAGATATAATATATATATATATATATATATATATATATATATATATATAATATATATATATATATACATATATATATAATATATATATACATAATATATATATATGTGTGTGTGTGTATGTGTGTATGTATATGTATGTATGTACATATACACACACACACACACACGCACATAATGAGAGATTAAACCGGTGCTTTTCGTCATCTTTCATCCCAAAAGGAGGAGAAAATTGTCTATAAGAGCCCCAAGATCATACGTCTCAAAAACACACACACACACACACACAAACACACACACACACACACAAACACACACACACATCTGCCTCGCATCTCATTTTAGATGCATTGTCCCGGGAGCACCGACTTCATGTGAGTGGTTAATTGCTCCGATTCAATTTTTTTTTTCTCTCTATCATTTTTTCTTTCATCTCTCTCTCTCTCTCTCTCTCTCTCTCTCTCTCTCTCTCTCTCTCTTTTACTACTCTTTTCCGGAAAATAAAGAACAACCTGAAAAGAGCCGTGGTAATGGGGCGATAATGAGAGAGTAGAGGGCGAGATATCAAAGGGAGGCATTATGCCCTAAGTGGAAGAAAAGGGCTCACGACTCAGACTCACAAGTCGTTATGAATATGTGTTTTTTTCCACGAGGAGGAGGAGGAGGAGGAGGAGGAAGGTGGAGGAGGAGGAGGAGGAGGAGGAGGAGCAGCAGCAGCAGCAGCAGCAGCATCAGTAGCAGGTGGAGGAGGAGGAGGAGAATGAGGAGGATGATGAGGAGGAGGTTGAGGAAGACGAAGAAGGAGGAGAAGGAGGATGAGGAGAAGAAAGAAGGTAAAGGAAGAGGAGGAGGAGGAGGAGAAAGAACTAGGAGGAGGAGGAGGAGGAGGAAGAAGGTGAAGGAGGAGGAGGAGGAAAGAGGAGGAGGAGGAGGAAGAAGGTAGAGTAGGAGGAGGAGGAGTAGGAGGAGTAGGAGGAGTAGGTAGAGTAGGAGGAAGAGGAGGAGGAGGAGGAAGAGGCGGAGGAGGAAGAGGAGGAGTAGGAGGTATAGTAGGAGGAAGCACGAAGACGTGGACGAAGGAGGTGGTAGCGGAGGAGGAGGTATAGTAGGAGGAAGCACGAAGACGTGGACGAAGGAGGTGGTAGCGGAGGAGGAGGAATTGAAGCCAGAGGAGGAGAAAGAGGAGGAGGAAGAAGAGGAGGAGGAGGAGGAGGAGGATGAAAGACAGAAGCCGAGCAATTTGGTAGGGGGTAGTAGGAAGGAAGTAGGTAGGGGGAGGGAGGGGAGGACTTAGATCAGGCATTTATCAAATGGTAGCAACGCAGCATAAATGCTGATGATGACACCCCCCCCCCCACCCCCCTCCTTTAAAGTGGAGAGGGGGTTGGGGATGATTGCGTTCACGTAAGGGAATAATTTCCACATTCATTTTCTTAGTCAATCGACACGAATATGAAAGGGATGATTCACTAGTGTCAATATGTAATCAAAGTTTCTTTTCCTTACGCTTAAATCTGTACAAATAATTGTTGATAATTGCTTATACTGTTATTAATTAATGAATGGAATAATGTCAATCAATCAACAAGCAATTTATATTTTTTCCAGCTGCAAAGTCAATCGAGACTTCCATTTGAGATGATAATTTCCATCGCTACTTCTGGACATCCACAAACCTCTATTATTATCTCATTCATAAATTTACCTCTGGAACATCCACAAACCTCTAATATAATTTCAGTCATGAATTTACCTCTGGAACATCCACAAAGCTCTATTGGTATTAAAAGAACCTCACAGATTCACCTTCTATTCAAGAACAAAAAAAAAAAAAAAAAAAACATCACCTTTGAAGATGCATTCCGAAAACTTCATATTATCCCTGAAGAGGATAACGAGGTAATAGCCATCCGCCTGTGTCTGTCTTTTGTCGAAATTCTCTCTCTCTCTCTCTCTCTCTCTCTCTAGATTTTCTTTTGTCTCCTTCCCGTTGTCAAATTCATATTGTAATATCATCACGTTTCTCGACTACACTTTCTCTCTCTCTTCTCTCTCTCTCTCTTTGTAATGTTGAGAATTGTTTTCTCTCTCTCTTCCTCATTCCATTGTCAAATTCATATATTATTATTTTGTTGCTCGACGGAAATTTCATTCTCTCTCTACTGAAAATTCTCCTCTTTCAGTTCTCTCTCTCTTCTCTCTCTCTCTCTCTCTCTCTCTCTCTCTCTCTCTCTCTCTCTCTCTCTCTCATATTATTATGATTTCTCTCTCTTTTTCATATATTATGTTGCTCGATTGACGATTTCTCTCTCTCTCTCTCTCTCTCTCTCTCTCTCTCTCTCTCTCTCTCATACATTATCATGTTGCTCGACGACAATTTCATTCTCTCTCCTTCTCTCTTTCATGTATTATGTTGCTCAACGACAATTTCATTCTCTCTCTCTCTCTCTCTCTCTCTCTCTCTCCCCCCCTCTCTCTCTCTCTCTCTCTCTCTCGTATTATCACGTTGCTCGACGACAATTTCCTTCTCTCACGCTCCGTGTCTCCACAATGGAGTGTCGCCTGTACAAAAGGATACCTTCCTCAAGCGTTCATCATTAACAATTGTCATTATTTACGTCTCGTCTGATGTTCCTAAGACGTCCCGCTTTACAAAAAAAATTGAAAAGGATTTGTCCAAAAGAGAGAGAGAGAGAGAGAGAGAGAGAGAGAGAGAGAGAGAGAGAGAGAGAGAGTTGTTAAAGGGGGGCTAATTCTCCTTCCTTCCGCATCTTCATCTTCTTTTTGTTTTTAGGGGCAAGTCGATTTTCTTTGATGACGTCTACTACTAGAACAAGGAGTCTCTCTCTCTCTCTCTCTCTCTCTCTCTCTCTCTCTCTCTCTCTCTCTCTCATTAGTTTCAAGAGCCGACGCGTTTTTTCTTAAATCTAATTTCTTCTAGGGAACCTTTTTACATCGTTCGTGTAAAAAGTGTACAGATTCATTAAATGTGCTTTTAATAAATATGCCTTTATATTTTTCTCTCTGCTGACTGCAAGACTGGTCTCTCATACTATATACCTTACAGTGAATATTTCGTTTTCATAATATTTATGACTAATTAGGTCAAAACGCAAAGGCTACTTTCTTATTACACCCTGCAATAGATTGTTTTACAATTTCCTTAATTAGATAAAAACGTAAGGGATATTTTCTTATTACACCTCACAATAGATTATTTTACAATATCCTTAATTAGATCCAAACGTAAGGAATATTTTCTTATTACACCTCACAATAGATTATTTTACAATTTCCTTAATTAGATCAAAACGTAAGGGATATTATCTTATTACACCCTGCAATAGATTAGATCAAAATGTAACGAATATTTTCTTATTATACCTTGCAATAGATTATTTTACAAGTTCCTTAATTAGATCAAAACGTATGGGATATTTTCTTATTACACCTTACAATAGATTATTTTTTACAATTTCTTTATTATATCTTAAACTAGTTTATTTTATAATCCTTTTCCCCTACATGTTCTATTTTTATTATACCTGTTTCTGCAGTGGTCAGGTATATCCTGTGAATAGCCATGACCTATAGCAGTGACCTAACCTAATTTGGGAAGCACAAATATATATTACAACGTATACCATTTGTTATTTGTGATTCTCTTTCTCTGTGAGTGGCATTTAAGGATACAGATCACTCCTTCTAGCCTTCGATTTTAATCTAGTAAAATATTCTCTCATCTCTGAGTAGAGGGCTGAAGTGTTGCCTGTTGATATTTCTTGAGACAAGTAGTGATATGCTCCTTGATATCTGCCTGAAGAGGCTTTTATACATACGAAAGATTAATGAAAACCTTATATGCTATCGTAATTTTATGGATTTCATTATTATTCTTACTAATTATTCTTATTAATAATTATTATTATTATTATTATTATTATTATTATTATTATTATTATTATTATTATTATTATTATTATTATTATTATTATTATTATTATAATAATAATAATAATAATAATAATAATATAATTATTATTATTATTATTCATTATTATTATTATTATTATTATTATTATTATTATTATTATTAACACTTATTTTGGTCCGATCTCATTTTCCATATATTTTTCGTCCCGATAGTTTTAGCCAAAAAAGCTCCACACGTCTTGTGACTGATTGATACACTCTAATGTACCCTAAAGTATTTTATTATTATTATTATTATTATTATTATTATTATTATTATTATTATTATTATATATTATTATTATTATTATTATTATTTTATGGAAAAAACTCTCTGTAAAGTCTTCAAAATTATACACGGACTTTTTTACACCCTTTTATTAATTTGGTGGACCATTTAGGAACATTTTATTATTGCTTAATTTATTATTATTATCTTATTATTATTATTAATTTTATTAATTTTTAAATTATTATTATTATTATTATTATCCGCAAACTTGTTAGGCCTACGTATTTTTCGCAGCTTGAGTGTGGTCTGAAGGTTTGATAACTGCATTCTATTTTGGGGCATGATATAACCACAATATTTCGTTGTAATGTTATAAGATTCTGAAAACTGAAAATAAATTCTGAGTACGATTTTTTTTTAAAGAATTTATTCAGGCATTAAAATAGGGATTTCTCGATATCACATACAGTTTGGAATGCTTATCATGTGCTGTTCTTGACTCCATTAATGAAAGCATGTTTGTGTGTATATATGTATGTTTATGTGCGTGTAAAAAAAAAATCCGTAAGAAAACACTCCATCGCATATCAGAAAAATGTCGTTTTTTGGGCCGTTAACTTGTTTAAAAAATAATTGATTTCACGTAACTCCCCTAATACAATATTTCTTGCATTTAAACTATTTACTTATATTTTTTACTATTTATTTAATAATTTGTTAATCTATTTTTCTGTTACTTCTTTCTAAACACCACATTCTTTGGAAGCTTAAACTTCATGTCAATGGCGCCTCTGGTGGGTTTGTTCCTTATGAATAGGGTTCATCCTCTGAATAATAATAATAATAATAATAATAAATAATAATAATAATAATGAATAATAATAATAATAAAATAATAATAATAACAATTTTAATATGAAAATTCTTCTGTAATGATGCGTTTCAAATAAACAGTCCACATAAATAATTTATGCTACAGGATTTATTTAAATCCTTCTTCGTTGCGTAATTCCTTTCAGTCAGTGATCAAACCAACTGGCATATATAATATATATATATATATATATATATATATATATATATATATATATATATATATATATATATATATATATATAACCTTTATTTATACATAGCATCACGTTTTATATACTTCGTGATCAAGTTACTTATATATATATATCATATTATATATTATTCTATATATATATACATATATATATATATTATATATATATATATATATATATATATATATATAAATGAAAACGGAAATATAATCGCAATCTGAGCTCTTAAACAGAACACAAACATTCTATACACAGGGCTGAAGAAAAGGCGCCCCAAATCATATTCACATTCCCTTTGTGGCAAATGAGACCAGCTCTCCCAGTTAGCGCCAATAAAAAAGTTCAAGAAAGAACCTTCACAAATGAATTTGCTCCCCTTTTGATCTTCCTTTTGGATACTCGCTCCCAATGTTTGGTAACAGACTTCCTATACACTCTGGGGCCTTGCCCGAAACCCCTGGGTGCTTACAGTTCACGGGCAAATTACTCCTCTCCCTTCCACCAACCACCCTGGGGTAATATGGGTATCCTCCTCTCCCTTCCACCAATCCCCTTGGGCGTCCTATGGGCATCCTCTTCTCCCATCCACCAACCCACCTGGGGTCCTATGGGTATCCTCCTCTCCCTTCCAACAACAGCTCCAAACCCCTCCCTCTCCTCCCTCCCTCCCCATGCCCAAACCTCCCTTAACCTCATATACCCATCTACCCAAGAGCTCTATGTTCTAAATAATAGCTGTCCCCCTCCCTAAATTGGTGTGAGATGGTAATCAGCCTTATGTGAATAGTAAACAGAGGTCAAATTAACATCCAGCCAGCTTGTTTATGGGAGACGAAAACCGCCTCCTTTCTCTCACCCCCCACCCCCCCCCCCCCCCACCCCTCACCCGCTATGGTTTCTGGCCCCTCTTCAACGCTGGACAAAAGGGAGCAGTGTGATGTTCATGCCACAACGCCTACTGTCAATGGCGCTGAATACCTAGCGTGGATTACGATGTTACAAGAGGGCCGATTTCTTGATGTATGTGTATATGTATGTGCGTGCGTGTATGTGTGTGTTGTATGGGTATGCGTGTTGATGCTGTTTAAGGGGAGCGGGGGGTGAGGCGGGGGGTTAGTGATGGGTTCAGAATAAAAAAAAAAAAAAAAAAAAAAAAAAAAAAAAAAAAAAAGATGCCCTTATGGGAAGATTTCAGACTATGCCCAGCCGTGGTTATAGTCGACAGGATGATGGTATCGATGTACAAAGGTTCCCCGATTTTCAAGACAACGTCTGCTAAAATATAACAAACAAATGTAATTTTTTTTTTTTACGTTTTTATTTCTGGGTTTCATTATTGTTGATTTTCCCTCTGTTCATTTTTACATACATCACCCGACTTTAAAGACAACGTTTGCTAAAATATTACAAACAGAAATGTAATTGTTTTACTTCTTTATTTTTCTAGGTTTGATTATTGTTGATTTTCTCTCTGTTCATCACATATACATCACCCAATACTCTTAAGAACTAATAGATGGAAGAGACCAACGAATGTCTATTTGTATAATGACTTAAAAATGGTACCTATATAAACCGTCATACATAAACGTTATTAGTCTTTGATTCTATCGCTCTTGACATTTCTTCGGACCCAATTAACCATTTTAAACTTGATAAATAACTGCTGTCCAAAACGTACCCAAAATGTTTTTATTTTTCATTAAGGCAAATTTCTAATTTCTCTCTCAGTCTCACAAAATTTCAACTCGTTTCCTTCTTTGTCAATGTCGTCTTCATTTCTGTGTTGACTTTAATTTTTCAATGATTTTAATCTGAATGTTTCAGTTTCGTAAATATACTCTCCCTTTGCCAAAATTCGTTCATCTTCCGCTTTTCATTTTCATCGTTTCACAATGTTGACATTTCTTATCTTCCTCCTCCTCCTCCTCCTACCTTTGTCAAAATTTATCTTCTTTACCTTCCTTTCCTCGGCCTTTTCTAAATGTTGTCAATCTCCTCTCAACTCCTCTCAATTCCTACATCCGCCATTCCACCTTTATCACGATTTCCTGTCTCCCTTCCTTTATCTGAGCCTTTTTCCCTCTCTACTCTGCTCATTCTTAAACTCCTCCGCCTACCTTTGTCAGAATTCCCTCATTCCCTGTTCAATCCTCAATCTTTGCCAAATGTTGTCAATCTCCCCTTTCCTCTCTTAACTTCTAAATTCCTATCTTCTTTCTACCTTTGTCAAAGTTTCCTCTCTCCCATCCTTTCCTCAACCTATTTCTCTCAGCTTTTTCATTTCGCCTATATAAATTCCTACTTTCTTTCTTCTACCTTTGTCAAAATTTCCCGATTCCCTACCTTTCCTCTCCCCTTTTTCCCTTTCCTCTCAACTTTGCAGATTCTTCCTTTCTCCCCTCTAACTTTGTCATAATTTTCTCTCTCCTTTCCTTTCCTCTCCCTTTTTTCCTTTCCTCTCAACTTTCCAGATTCTTCCTTTCTCCCCTCTAACTTTGTCAGAATTTCCTATGCCCTATCCTTTCCACAATCTCTGCCAAACGTTGTCAATCTCCCCTTTTATCTCTAGCTTCTCAATTCCTACCTTCTTTTTACCTTTGTCAGAGTTTCCTCTCTGTCTCTTTCTTCCTCTCCTCCTACTCGTTCTCTCTCTCTCTCTCTCTCTCTCTCTCTCTTTCCTCTCGACTCTGCACCTTTGCCCACTCGTATCATCTTACCCAAATCGAGTCTGGACCCAACGTCTAAGTGAGCTGATCTATGGTACTCTTCCGCACAAAGGGACTTGGTGTCCATACATCACACGGGAGAGACCGCACTTACTACAGTAGGATTCCAGCGCCCCTTTTAGGGGGTGGGGTAGGGGGGGGGGCATTCTCCCGAAAATTTTCACGGGCTACAATTTACTGGTATTTACCGATTCTTTGTTGTGGCTCCTGACCGGTGGGGTGGGCCAGTAATCTTGGAAAATATGCAAGAGGGTCTAGATTAGTTTCATGAGGAGGTGATATAATATATATATTATATATATATATATATTATATATATATATATATATATATATAGTATATATATATATATATATATATATATATATATATATATGTATATATATATCTATTATATAGCTCTTGGAATAAACTAGCGTTTATAGATCTTATTATGAAATTCGCAACTGCATATTGTAACAATTAACAATTCAAGTGTTTCCATTTCAGCCAGCGTTGGTGAAACCAATTCCCTGAAGATATGATTTGTATTATTACTATTTGTATTATTTACAAAAGGATAAAAGCGATTTATTAATACATCTGTGGATTTTTATTATAAGATAGTTTAGCCACGACATTTGAATTCCCCTAATAATAATAATAATTAATAATAATTAATAATAATAATAATAATAATAATAATAATAATAAATTTATATTCCTTTTAGATTTTAGCTTTTTGTAAAAGAAAACTATTGAGATGGCTTTGTCTGTCCGTCGGCACTTTTTCTGTCCGCCCTCAGATCTTAAAATCTACCAAGGCTAGAGGGCTGCAAATTGGCACGTTGATCACCCACCCTCCAATCATCAAACATACCAAATTGCAGCCCTCTAGCCTCAGTAGTTTTTCCTTTCTTTAAGGTTCAAGTTAGCCATGCTCGTGCGCCTGCAACGCTATAGGATAGGCCACCACAGGGCCGTAGCTGAAATTTTCATGGGTTGCAGCTCAGACAGCATTTATACGCTGCACAGAAAACTTGATTGTGCTGCAGAAACTGAGGAGCAAAGACGGCTTCTTGCTATCCTAGTTCCGACAGCTTACAGTAATCTGCCCCTTAATTGATCGATTACTCTTCTCTGTCACTTTGGACAAACTGAACGATAAGAAGATTATTTAGGGACTAATTGCCTCCATGAAGCTTAATAATGAAAAGTCTTGCCCGCATTATCAGAGAGTGAAACGTAATTACAATGACGATGGCGTATTTATATGACGATGACGTAGTTATAATGAAGACGATGTCGTAATTACAATTATGGCTATGACGTCATGATAATGATAATAACGTAATTTTAATAATAATAATAATAATAAACCAACGTAATACCAGATAACATCGGAAAAAATATAACTCGATTTCCTGAGGTAAGGCGAAGACGCAGAGAGAGAGAGAGAGAGAGAGAGAGAGAGAGAGAGAGAGATTTATAACTATTTACCCAATAACTACTACGTGTCAGCATATTCACATTTAAAGAGATCTATTACTGTGGTCAAAATCGATCGACATTGTTTGATTCATATATAACTCTGCCGTCGCATTTACCGATACTATCAGCATTACACATCCATCAAAAGGAACTTTTGTATAAAAATATAACTTTTAGAAAAAATCACAATTTCCACTAAAGAAATTTTTTGTAGAAAAATAAATGGACGCTAAACCAACTGCATTTTTCATGACCAATTAATTCCCAATTTTTTTTTATTGATTTTTTATTATAGATGGTAGCCCATGTTATATCACAATATATACCTGGCTTTGGGCTGTAGTATATGACACCGTCCATATATATACCGTTGCATAAAACTTGATGTCTGCCCTCTCTCTCTCTCGTCTCTCTCTCTCTCTCCTCTCTCTCTTTATATATATATATATATATAATATATATATATATATATATATATATATATAATATGTGTGTGTGTATAAATAATCTAAATTTAATCACTGCAACATTGCCGTCTGCCTTCTTCTCTCTCTCTCTCTCTCTCTCTCTGTCTCTCTCTCTCTCTCTCTCCCTCTCTCTCTCTCTCTCTCTCTAATATATATATATATATATATAGAATATAGATATATATATATATATAATATATATAATAAATAAATATAAATTCAATTTCCCAGTACGAATCAACAGTGATCGTACCTTACAAGTCTGTTAATATTCGAACCTCTACACTACTACTTCTCTCTCTCTCTCTCTCTCTCTCTCTCCTCTCTCTCTCTCTCTCTCTCTCTCTCTCTCCTAGTCATCAGCAGGCATCCTGATGATTCTTTAACGATATGAAATCTCTGTCAGTAAGGGGGGCGGTCCATCTTTTGATGGTTAATGTAGTCGCCACAAGAAAAACATTTGTGTTAGGGGACCTTGTCACCGCTCGTATGACGCCTGAGAGGGAGAGAGAGGGAGAGAGGGGGGAAGGGGAAGAGGGGTAGGGGTAGGGATGTGAGAGACGATGCCGAGGGGAATCCTCTGAGCTTATTTATATGAATGTCACAACACATTGTTTGACACCTAACGTGTTCTTCGTTATCATTTATATTTGGGTAATTTTTTTTTTTTTCATTTTTAGTTCTTTTTTTTTACGTTAAGTATTTTTCGACGTTAATTAGTGAACACATGCTTTGACCTTTTTTAATTATATGCTAAAATATCGAAGGAAATTTATAATATCAGTATATCAGTCACTGTTGTTGTCCAACGTTACTACTATCTAAGCATCCAATCATGAAATTTAAAAAAAATTCTATGAAGACAGAAAGGATAAATTAAATAGAAAACGGGAAACAGACTTGGCATAATAAGAACATCCTAATAAAAAGTAAACAGAAAGCTTCTTTAGCAATTATACACTCGTTAGTTTGAGAATTAATGTACTGACGTTTGTTTTCCCAAGTCTTCTCCATCTGGCGAGCTATGAAAAATTAGGACAAGGAAAAATTACGAAGAAGAAAACAAACAAAGAAGGAGTTTATGCCATACAAACAGTTTACGCATTAAAAAAGCGCACACAACTTGTCGAAGTTTCTTCGGCGCAGTCGAGTTGTCTGTACATCGTATAATCAAGACCACTGAAAACAGATCTATCTCTCGGTGGTCTCCGTATAACACTGTATGAGCAGCGGGCCACGAAACTTTAACCACGGCCTTGGGTGTCCTGTCCTATATCATTGCTGGACGCACGATTACGGCTAATTCATAACCTTAAATAAAATAAAAATTACTGAACCTAGAGGGCGGCAACTTTGTATGTTTGATAATTGGAGGGTGGATGATCAACATACCAATTTGCAGCCCTCTAGCCTCAGTAGTTTTTAAGATCTGAGAGCGGACAGAAAAAAGTGCGGATGGACAGACAAAGCCAGCACAAGTTTTTTTTGTTTTCAGAAAACTTAAAAGAGTTTTTTTTCGAAAGCCACTTATTTGCGAATGGGGAAAAAACTGAAAGAATGAATAAGCAAGAATTCAAATAACTGACACAACAAAATACGAAGGGAACTAATGAAAAAGAAAACACAAACTGCAACTTCATACGAAACAGATGAAAGGAAATGAACGAGTAAGGATGAATGAATAATAAGAGAGAGGAAATAATTATGCAAACATAAAATTGTTTTAAACTTGGTGGTATATTTGCGGATTCACTAATCAAATTTTCTGGTTCACAGAGAGAGAGAGAGAGAGAGAGAGAGAGAGAGAGAGAGAGAGAGAGAGAATAAATCTAGTCACAAAACAGTGCCCAAGAGTAGAAAAAATAAATTTCCACACAAAGTTTAAAAAATTTCTTTTTACTTGTTGGTTCACTAATCACACTCTCTAGTTCAGAGAGAGAGAGAGAGAGAGAGAGAGAGAGAGAGAGAGAGAGAGAGAGAGAGAGAGAGAGAGAGAAAACAATGAGGAAAAGAAGAAAAAGACGGGAGCTGTTTTAACTTATTTTTTTTTCTTTTACTGGTGGGCTCACTAATCACATACCAGACGCATACTCTGGTAGAGAGAGAGAGAGAGAGAGAGAGAGAGAGAGAGAGAGAAGGAAAAAACAAAGTCTAAAAACAGGCACTAATCACCTAACAGCAAACATCATTATAATTAAATCACTTTAGCAGCCTCGTCAGAGGGTTGGCACCCACGAAACAATAAGGAGAGCGGCGTCTCTTTGACGGTTGCCGAATTCGTGGTTCCTCTCGTTCGTTCGTTTTGCCAAGAGATTGATGTTCGAGTGTTATCTTAAAGGATGGGAGGGTTAGAAAACGAAACTATTTAAATACACGTAAGAAATACTCACACATGAGGAAATTTCATATCATATATATATATATATATATATATATATATATATATATATATTATATATACTATATATACACACACACACACACACACATATATATATATATATATATATATATATATATATATATATATATATATATATATCTACATATATATATATATACTATATATATATATATATATATATATATATATATATATATATATATATACTATATATATATATATATGCATAAACTTATAAGATTTTTGCTCCTGGTAAGCATAAGTTTAATAATGAAAGGGAATATATATATACATATATATATATATATATATATATATATATATATATATATATATATATATATATTTCTTACGTGTATTTAAATAGTTTCGTTTTCGTATATATCTATATATTATAGATTATAATACTATATATATTACTATATATCTATATATATATATAATAATATATTATAATTTAAAAATACTATATATATACTATATTATATAATATAACTATATAAAACACATCATCAATACAGATGTATTTAACATGAAATTAATGAACAGTGCTCAGCAAATTCCTATTAAAATAAAGTTGATAAACTGTTGGTTTATAGACGAACATGCCCATTTTGTTATAGATAAACTGCGGGTGTATAGCGAAATACCCATTTTGTTATAGATAAAATGCGGGTTTATAGAGAAATGTCGATTTTGTTACAGATAAACTGCGAGTCCATAGAGAAATACCCATTGTGTTAAGATATGAATCTCGAAATATCATAAGTAATAATTTCTTCAAAGTCAAATATTCCAGTGCAAAAACAAAACCAAAATTCTCAGTATGAGTTCGTTCATGTAATTTTACAAATTTTCTAGTCATTATATCCGATTGTAGAGAGCTTTCATATCAATATGAAAATGCAAACAGAAACAAATATCTCGCCGTACGAATTCATTCAATCTACTCGTTATAAGTCATTATAACCCGTTGTAGTAAAGGTCGATATTATTATCGTATTGGTATAATTATTTCCAGATCGCTCAAGATTTAATATCTAAATGCAAACGTAGATATTTATCATTATAAATTCAAGTAAATTCCTATCAATTTTAGTACTTCCATATCATTAACGCCTGTAAAAGACTGATAATATTAGCAATGATATTCAAGAGTTATTTTATCCAAGATTAAATATGAAATATGTAAACAAACAAGTACTTCTCAGTATGAATTCGCTTATGTAAATTCTATTAATTTATATTGTCCCGTTGTAGCAAGTCTTAATATTATTACCTTACGTAAAGACTATATAGATATCAGTAATGAATTTCCAAAGTCAATTTATTCCAGATTAAATATGAAAATGGAGTATGAATTCGTTTATGTAAATTTTATTAATTTAAAAGTCATTATATATTCCCAGTTGTAGTAAACTTATAGAGACTGAAAATATTGGTGTGAGTATAATGATTCCCATTCGTACCCCCAACAGGTGTGGTTCCAGAACCGGCGGGCAAAATGGCGAAAGCGCGAGAAGGCCCTCGGACGGGAAAGCCCTTCCTTCCTCGGGGTGGATCACCCCTTGGGAGGAATGCCCGAGCTCCCTCTCCCGTTGGCGCCTCCGCCCCACTCCGTAGCGGCCGCTGCCTCCGCCGCCGACCTCCTCCACCTCCACGCCCTTCACGCCCTCCATCTGCACCCATTCCTCCACCCGTCGCACCCGCCCACTCTCCACCACAAGGCCGCGACAGGACCGCCCCCTCCGCCCCTTCACGCCCTTCTCCACCACTACATGCTTCCCCCCGGACTCCCGCTCCTCCACCCGGCGACCAGCGCCGCCGCCGCCGCCGCCCAGGGTATTCCAGTCCCTCTGCTGGGCACCTCCACGGCCGCCTCCAACAGCCCCGAAGCCTCTCCCGCCCACTCGCCACCCATCACCACCCACGCAAGCGGCACTTCCACGACATCCACGGGCGCCCCAGCTTCGCCGTCCACCGCCCCGCCCACGGCTCTGCCCCTCGACTGCCGCGGGGCGTCCGTCGATCTCCTGCGCCTGAAGGCCCGCCAACACCAGGCCCTTCTGGAACGCCTCTCGCCGCCCACCTCGGGCGTCCACGCCTCCTCTTGAACTCCCGAGGGCGTCGCCTCCAATTGGCTACGGGAGGCTCGGACCGACGGCAATCCGGAGAGACTGGAAGAAGGGGAAGCCCCCGGGACAGACACTGGAAAAGCCTGCTTCCAGGGATTCCAGAAACACAGGTACGCATCCGCCCTGGAAAATTCTCTGGCGGAGTGGGCGAAGTGGAGACGAAGTCAGTTGGCAACGTTTTCCTTTCCCCGATGAGTATGGGCGAGGGATGCTTTCAGAATGACTGCAAAGGACAGAAAAGAAGTTTTTTTTTTTTTTAAGCTATGCTATATCAGCCTTTTCCAGCGAAGAAAAACTATAAATAGATAAAAAAAAAAAAAAAGACTGAGGATCTGGCATGAATTCTCCACCCCTACATTCCAGCCCATTCCTTTCCATGAACAAAAATCCATAATTCTAAGATGATTTATATTTTGCTGGAATTAGGAAAGTGGGTTAAATGTTAAATAAAAAATACTGATAATTCGGCATGAATTCTCCACCCCTACATTCCAGCCCATTCCTTTCCATGAACAAAAATCCATAATTCTAAGATGATTTATTATTATTGCTGGCGGAATTAGGAAGTGGGTTAAATGTTAAATAAAAATATTGATGATTCGGACATTAGAATTTCTTCTCCACCCCTACATTCCAGCCGTATTCCTATCCATGAACACAATCCATCTAAGATGATCTTTTTTGCTGGAATTAGGAAAGTGGGTTAAGCGTTAGTAATGATGGTCTGAGCGCTCCTATAAAAAGTAAGTAAACCAGCCACACTAAAGAATTCATAAGAATCAGAAAAAGAAGACAAAAATAGTTGCATGCCAATCTTACCCCGGTGATGAAATTGCAAGCATCGAGGTGTTGGAGAGAATATCATGCCTGAATTGGTTCTTCAATTATCAAAGTCTTTTAGACAGATATTCAAAATCAGGTAAATTTAATCTAAATTCAATTTCAACAGTGTTGAATATTTATTATTTTTCTCTGCACTTATCATATCCGCCAAACTTTTTCCATTCTATATATTATTATTATAAAAATAATGTTAGATCTTTAGGAATTTATTAATTACTTGTTGTACATAATATATTGTAGAGAATCATCTCTTCAGGTGTTTGTTTTTGTTTACATATATATACGAGTGTATATGTGTGTGTATGTATGTATGTATACATATATACATATATATAAAATATATATATATATATATATATTAATAATATATACAATAAGCATATATGTAATATATATCATATATAGTATATACGTATAATATATATTATTATATATATATATATATATATATATATATATATACAGTAATATATATGTATTCTATATCATATATATGTATATATTATTATATATAATATAATATATATACATATATATATACCATATATACATACACGATTCCTGCATGAAAGGCTTATTAACTGGTCACAACCAGAGAAATAATAATAAAAAAATCCTTATGAATTTGACAGATGATTTCAGACGCTGAATATCGAAACTTAATCTTAGTGTTACAGATTGTCTTTCAAGAGCCTAGAGTAGTGTTTGCCATGTAGTATCCCCACCTCCCAAACAGCCCCACGCCCCCCAAATAGGCAATTAGCCAAACACTTACCAATATAATCCCTTCCCTTCTTCTCACCCATTTCGAATCTGTTCTTACCTGTCAGCCAGTTCTTTCATCCTCTTATTGCTTGCATTTATATCTTTCGATGTTCTGTTTCCTTGCTTGGAAGGTCTACAGAATAATGGTGCCATTTTGGTTATTCTTAAGCTAAAGAGTTTTCTAAATTAATCTTCAGAAGCCAACGTTAATGAGTATAAAAACACGTATGTTTTCATAGCTCATAAGGCATCAGCGTTCTATTCCTGTGGTCTTATGGAGCGGTTACCGCCACCCGACCTCCGTCCCGAAAAAAACCTAAAAATGAATTCTAAATATAGGAATATGCATGCGTCCATCGATAGATATATCTAAATGAATAATTTTGAACTAAGTGAACGCATTCCTGTATATATTTCGATGTTTTAACCCACAAACCACTGAAAAGTTAGAATAAATAAAATTATAAATTGGTAAGTTTGAACGAAATTAACACATTCTGCTTTTCAAATTTCGATGGTTTAAACTACGAACCAATAGAAAAAAAATAAGACAGAAAAGAGGACGAAACGATAAACGGTTCCAAAACAAATTTAATGAAACTAGGAAAATGCGAGGAAAATGGATCAAGACAGCAAACCAGGTCCTTAAAGCGCCGCAGGTTCTGAGAAACTTAAAACTGTACAGAAGGCCAAATGCACACACAAAAACAAAGTAAAATTTCCTCAAGCAAAACTCTATAAAAATGGAAAGACGAATTTATAGATCATATTCCGTTTGATTTTGAAAAACGCTGCATGACAAGGGTACCGAAAGCAAGGGTCATTTTGTTCGTAATGCTTTCAGACCAGGGACTCTAATGTAACATCACGTTGAGGTTTTTTGGATTAAGAATGGGGTAATTTCAAAAGCTGAAAATCAAGCTTTGGAATACTGTCAAATTTGTGCTTTTACCCCGAAGCGTTCTTTAGTCAGTAGCAAGTACATTTTTTTATCAAAAGATAAATAATTTCTCGAATTTATCACTGACGTGGTTACTGAATTGGCAATTCACAGTTTTTGTCTTTATCAATTTTGCCTACGACCGCAAAATTCAATTGCTTCTCGTAATCCAAGGTTCCAATTTTTTTTCTCAATTCATTTCTGTTTTATTTATAGTATATATATATATATATATATATATATATATATATATATATATATATATATATATATATATATATATATAATATAGTGTGTGTGTGTGTGTGTGCGGATTCGTTTGTCTGTCTTCCTATGCGCACGCGCGGGCCCATTTTCCAATAACACTCATAAGGGCTTTTGGCATTACCGAAAGTTCTTAAACACACAACAACATGAAGAGGCTAATTCGCCTCTCGAAGACTGCTTTCCGAAGGGCGTCTCCAACCCCGTCGGAGGACAGAAGTCAACCACCCCTCCCCAAACCCCACAGGCCCTCGGTGGTGTCACCCGCGAAGTATATGTCTTTAAGCCCTTATGAATAAGGTGACGGTCTAGGAGGGAGGGGGATGCAGGGTCTTTAATACCTCTTTATCAACCTATAGGCTGATCAATTGACATCACTGACAAGCTTAATTGTCGTCGGGTCCCGCGCCCTTTGAGGGGCGCCGTCCGCCCTAATGCCCCCAGTGAATAGGGGTCATTAGTAGCCCGGCATTTTACCGCCGGGTTAGAATCCTTTTTACATCAATACTCCGAAATTCTTTATTGACGAGTAGTCTGCCAATCTGGCCAATTTGTCGCCGGGGTAAGGAACTTTGGCCCTTAAGCCGGGGTGCCGCAGGGGTCAATCTCCCCTTCCCCGCCCGCCGGACTCCGGCCTTATTGCCAGACGTCGCCGAGCTCAAAATTGGCTGTTTAAACAACCTTTATTGACAGTGGCCGGCAAACCCAGCTAATTTAGGGAGTTCACGGGACAGTGGTGCTAATTAATTAAGACGGTAAGGTCGTAATTGGGCTGCTGCCGCGCACGACTCGAGGAGAATATTAGGAGGGCGGCTTTTATTTGCTTCCTCCTTAACAATAATACACTCACTGAGATGGTAACCTCCTCCCACCTACCGCCCCACCAACCCGGAGCTCCCCCAACCAAACATAAAAGTTTTCGAGAGGTTTTTTTAGTCTTTTTTTATTATTATTATTCTCTCTCTCTCTCTCTCTCTCTCTCTCTCTCTCTCTCATAAACTTTCCTCCACGTTAGCTTAGCGAAAAAGTAAATAACAAACTGAAAAAAAAAAGAAAAATACCCGAATCAAATCCCTCCCCCCCCCCCCCCCCCTCAGAGGGGACAATTCGGTAATCGTTTCCTCAAGACACCGACGAAATCGTCGCTACGTCAACAGACCCACCATGTTTAGCTTCCGGCTGGGGCACAAGTCCCTACTTCCGGCTTCTGTGTGGACGTCCCGCCCACCCCCCAACACCCTCTCTTCTCTATCTCTCTCTCTCTCTCTCCTATCTCTCTCCTCTAGCTCTCTCATTTTCTGTATTTTTTTGTCTCTAAACCACTCTTGGTTGAAGATTTCCTTTCTTTTCCTCCCTCCCCCAACCTCCCCTCACCCCAAATCTCTCTCTCTCTCTCTCTCTTCTCTCTCTCTCTCTCATTTTCTTTATTGTTTTTGTCTCTAAACCATCTGTGGTTGAAGATGTCTTCTCCTCCCTCAACTCTCTCTCTCTCTCTCTCTCTCTCTCTCTCTCTCTCTCTCTCTCATTTTCTTAATTGTTTTTGTCTCTACATCCATGGTTAAAGATTTCTTCCCCTCCACCTCTCTCTCTCTCTCTCTCTCTCTCTCTCTCTCTCTCTCTCTCTCTCTCTCTCTCTCTCTCTCTAACGTTCATGTACAATCTCTCCGTTCAATGAATTTTCGTCAGTGGTACCATCCCCCAAAAATGTAAACAACCTCTCTCTCTCTCTCTCTCTCTCTCTCTCTCTCTCTCTCTCTCTCTCAGTATAAGACACATTCACTAATAATCTCTTATTCCAGAATTCCTTCAAGAACTGGCCACCCCATTTTCTCCCTTCCTTCCTTCACAAACGGTCTCTTAGTTAAATATTCCTCTTGTGACCGTTTCTCCGTCACTTTCCTTCAGTAATAAGTAACCGTTACGCTGACATTCCCACTTTTTTCAATGTGACCGTTACGTTTACATAAGACTGGATCGCTTCGTTACGGTGTTAGTGTTTGTAAAATGTATCATTAACATAGTTTTCATGTTTTACAATTTACATATCCTAATCCAGATGTTTACATGTCCATAGCCAAGTACTTAAAGAAGTAAAAATAAAACATAAAAAAAAGAAGTTGTACATATTCACAGTTAGAGAGAAGAAATAAAATGTGTTATGTATGTAATGTGTTTGATTTGTATCCTATGAATACAAAGGTGTCTTTAGCTATATTCTGCTTTAATTAAAAAATCCTCATAGTAGCGCGAGTCTTCAAATGGAGAAACAAATCCACAGTTATGTAAATGTACATATATTTAAATCTAAAACTTTAAAGTTTTAGATTTAAATATATATACGTTTACATAACTGTGGATTTGTTTCTCCAGTATCTGCTTTAATGGTCATTCAGAATTCTTAAAGGAGAGGAATAAATAACTAACAATGGGAAAATACAAGATATTCGAGAGAAATCATTAAATATTAATGAACAAATCAAATAATATTTGCAATGAAAAAAAAACATATGGAGTACGATTTCTCACGGATATTTTGACATCTGATCATATACGAATGATTTTGTCAAACTGGAATTAACGAGAATTTGTGAATAATGAGACTGAACAGCATCTTTCAAAAAAAAATAAATAAAAGAATAAAATTAAAAAAATAAAAATTTACTAACTGGTGACAAAAAAAATCTGAATGCTTTTCACAGCCATTATTGAAAATGAAAAAAAAATGTAAGCTTTCATACAATGGGAAAAGACAGAACGTGGACAAATATATGTAAATATGCATAGCTAGGCTGGGATACTGATCAAGGAACTACATGACAACGATTACTGTCGTACTTAGACATGACAGGATCATATCTCAGTAGAGAAAATAATTATACCTTTCGAAAACCTAACCTATCAAAATTCACAGCTAGAGACTATACTATACCCTATGCGTGAACCTTCTGGTGAATAAACTTGACCAAACTATTTTTTCCTTTAATTTTTATTAATTACT
Source organism: Macrobrachium nipponense (assembly GCF_015104395.2). Lineage (NCBI taxonomy): Eukaryota > Metazoa > Arthropoda > Malacostraca > Decapoda > Palaemonidae > Macrobrachium > Macrobrachium nipponense. The sequence continues at coordinate 138,015,649 of NC_061108.1, forward strand.
ATCCTAGATTAATGAAAAAACTGACACTTTGTAAGCTACAAAAAATAAATACTACTGTACAGATGATTATATTACAAATCATGGCAGTATTTTCACATGGGTATTCACTTAGCTACTATAGTAGATTCACATCAACCGTGCATCTGGTGTCTAGGCCAGTCCCTTACGACGCTCCTGATTGGCTGCTAATAAGCCAGTCACAGGGCTTGGAAACTCTCAGTCTCTCTCGAGAGAGTTCACATAGGCATGGTGTATGTTCCACCTTTCCTGAGGGATACGTCTTTCAAAAGTATCCCTCAGGAAAGTTGGAAAATACATCCTGAATATGCGAACTCTCGAGAAAGACAGAGTTTCCAGCCCTGTGATTGGCTTATCGACAGCCAATCAGGAGCGTCGTAAGGGACTGGCCCAGACATCAGATGCACGGTTGATGTGAATCTACTATAGCGAAGAGAATAACGATTCTGGGGAATTCGTATACTGTCCTAGGATTGACGATCCTCTGATGACATCCAGTCAGAATCAAGACTGGCATATAATGCGTATCCCTGATTTACATACTATAAACGCGTAAAAAAAACAATGATGAGTAAGTAGAAAAGGAAATCAAATAATTGCCAGAAGAGAGGCGAAACTAGTAGTACTTTGGCTATTACTTGAATATAGAAATAAATAGAAAAAGATAAAAAAACACGATATTCCCAAGTTAACATGATACAGGATGTCCATGAAGTCCTAGTACCATTCTGTCCAATAAATACTTGTAATGGTACTGGAACTTTATGGACACCCTGTATTTTCTCCACATCAGTGGAAGCTGGTGTCAGTAATGACTAAGCACTTTATAAACACCAAGGCTGATGGCAAAACAACAAAAAGAGTTAATAAAAAGTATAATATAACGTACTAATCTTCAGTCTTCTTCTACTTTACCTTAACATCACTGCAGTAACTAAATTAAAACAAAATCTCCCATCAATTGACAACCATTTCAGAAGATGCACTCTCGAGTTCATCATCCACAGACAAAGCTCTGTACCACAAGACATTCGTGACTGGCTTGAGAAACTATCTGTATGTTGGTGGTTGATAGCATCCTCGTTTCTCAACTGAAAGTCCTGGGTTCGATCCCACCGTGGGATGAAAATCTCACGAAGCGAGGAAATGGTGATAGGCTGGTCTGCTATCGCTTGCGATAAGTAGCAATAATTAAAAGGTTTGCAAAAAGCAGATTGCATATGAAAGTTTTCTACTCAAATTAATATTGCTGAAAAATAGTTTAAAATGCACTCTTACACTTAGGACACTGCTTTATGCAATATATTGGTAATTCATCATTTCCATCTTTATAATATATCCAGTAGAATTTTCAAAGAAGATATTACATCAACAATACTCAATTATTAACGTTCCACTGATTACTTTAATATCTTGGGGTTAATGACTGCATCCTTTTTGTAAAAGGATTATCCGAGTGATAAAGGAAGTTAAATTTTTATCACACATTTATACAAATGGCAAGCATACTGTTGGCATTTTTGAGTTAGTCAGTAGCCCAATTAATTTTTTTAGTCAGTCAACTTCCTTTAATTATTTTCACCCGATCAATTGCCCGATTATCACACATTTACACAAACGCAAAATTGTTATTTAACTTGTCTTTTAACCACTCATTTGCCTAATTATTTTCGTTAGTCAATTAATAACCAAGTTATTTTTCTAGTCAATCAATCACCAAATTATATTTTTAGTCAATAATTCACCAAATTATTTTTTTTAGTCAATGACTCACCAAATCATATTTTTAGTCAACAATTCACCAAATTATTTTTGTAGTCAATCAGTCACCAAATTATTTATTTAGTCAATAATTCACCAAATAATTTTTTTTAGTAATAATTCACCTTTATTTAGTTAGTCAGTCACGCAATTATTTTCGTTAGTCAGTTAATCGCAAAATAATTTTTTAGTCAGTCAGTCACCTAATTATTTTCATTTTTCAATCGCCAAATTATTTGCTAATAAATCAGGCGCCTAATTATTTTGTTAGTCAGTCAAAAGTCTTAATTATTATTTTGGGTTAATCCATCAATAATTATTTTTAATAGACCAATCTCCTAATTATTGCTCTGGGTTAATCCATCAACGTATTAATTTTTAAATCAACCAATCTAATTAAAGAAAATAATAAATATTAATCTAATACGAAATCACTTCTAAAAGTGAGGGTATGAGCGCAAGCACATACACACACAAACCCACACACCAGAGCACTACTACACCTCTCTCTCTCTCTCTCTCTCTCTCTCTCTCTCTCTCTCTCTCTCTCTCTCTCTCTCTCTCTCCAAGCAAGCATCAGCATCGAACCGACTGAAAGAGAACGCTACAAAAAAAAAAAAAAAAAAAAAAAGAATACACAATGGCAGAGTTTGATCACGGCCGGATAAAAGCGAGAAAATAAATTTGATTATGGGGGGGAGGGAAATTCCCAGGTGGGGGACAAATGCCTTTAAAAGTTTTTATTTGTCTCTGGGAGTTTTGGGTATGCTAAACTTTTCTATTTTATCTGGTTACGTTTGCCTCGGGCTGCTGAAGTCCAAATAAATGAACACTAGACAATTAGCCCGGTGCCGCCAACAAAGGATTTCGGGTTGGCACTGGTAGGGTCATCGTAGGCACCAACTTATTCATGTTGGACATTTCCCACTGAATTCATATTTTGGCTATTTATATATCCCATTTATGAATGTATTACCCTCATACAATCGCCTGCATACGAGGTAATTCCGTATTTTATCGGAATGCACCCTGAGATATTTTTAAGATGTTCGAACTTACCATTTCTTACTACAGTTTATGGTTAACTTCATACAACATTTAGTTTTTCCGTATCACCTTTTTATAAATATGTAAGGTTTGTAAGATGGCAACACTTACCATTGCATTACCAAACTTTACAATCATCAAATACATTCAAGAGTCAATGATTATCTTCGTACAACTTTTGGTAATTCTAGATTTAATCTTTTTTATATTTTTTTTTATAAAAAATAATAAGGACGTAAAAGGTTATTCCTATAACTATTGGACAAAGATCTTTAATTTAATACAATTGGCGCATCAGGCTTTGCCAAGTACACCTTAAAATGGACAAAGATCTTTAATTTAATACAATTGGCGCATCAGGCTTTGCCAATACACCTTAAAATACAGACTGCACACAATAGTATACTTTAAATTATGCGAAAGACTTAGAATATTTCAAGTTCATTTTATCATTTCCACTTTCACTGAAGCAGTGATTATTGCAATGAGGTATTTTTGAACGTTATTTCATTGCATTTTATTCAAAATTAATTTTATTTTAACACTTGCTCAAGATTTATTATTATTATGACTGGGATCGTCAAATATAAGGCTCATATACAAAATAACAATCTGAGAGAGAGAGAGAGAGAGAGAGAGAGAGAGAGAGAGAGAGAGAGAGAGAGAGAGAGAGAGGGATTTGCTCACATAAGTGAGTATTTATTATGACCAAATAACATTGGCAGGGAAGATTTCCTAGGTTGAGAGAGAGAGAGAGATTTGTTCACTACATAAGGGAGAATTTAATAATGACCAAATAACATTGGCAGGCAAGATTTCCTAGGTTGAGAGAGAGAGAGAGAGAGAGATATTTGTTCACTACATAAGTGAGAATTTAATAATGACCAAATAACATTGGCAGGGAAGATTTCCAGTGTACAAATATGACCTAGAATACTCCGATTCTACACATGCAACTTTAACGAAAGCGCTACTCGCCTTACTGGAAGTTCGACTGAAACTAAGCCTACGCATACTATACATACTACACAATATGTTTAGTATGAATTATTCTATGAATGATTCTGTACATATCGTATATATACGAAGCTAAATTTCGATACTTATAAAAAATTCCCCAAAGGAACAAACAAACTTCTTATGGGTATATATAGCTATCAGTATGTAACCATTCGTATACAACTATAAGTATGTGGTCAATTCTCATACTTAAAGGTGCATACTTCTCCCAGGTATGTAAATATGACTCTGAATCAAGGAATAACACACTGAACCCCTTTTCTTCATTCCCCACTCCCCGAGGGGAGCGAGGAATCGAGGGGAAAGGCAGGAGAGGGGAAAGATCGAGAGGGAGAGAGAAGTAGGGAGGAGAAAAGAGAGGGAGAGGGAGACGAGAAGAGAGAAAGAGAAGGGAGAGGAGGGGGAGAGAGAGGGAGGGGGGGAAAAGAGAGGGAAGAGAGAGAGGGAGAGGGAGAAGAGAGAGGAGAGGGGAGAGAGAAGAAGAGAGATGAGGGTAAAACGAGAGAGAGGAGAGGGGGGAGGGGAGAGAGCAGAGAGGCGAGGAGAGGAGAGAAGTGAGAGAGAGAGAGGAGAGAGAGAGAGAGAGAGAGAGAGAGAGAGAGAGGCATTTCTATCTCTTCCACCCCACCTATCATCATCCGCTTTCCCTACCATCCAAACCCTTTCCTTTTCCCCCTCCCTCCTCTCCTCTCCTCCTCCTCCTCCTCCTCACACCATCCAACCCCCCCTCCCCCCCTCCCCCACACCCCCCTCCAACCCCCAACCCTGTGGGGCCGAATGTAATAACGAGCGATATCACACTATCGCCTGTTTGCCAATCCCCTCACCTGCCTTAATTACTTCATTATCATAATCATTTCCAGCTTATTATTAACTCGTACCGTGATAAAGGCCTGATTTGATAACGTCATGGTTCCGCCGTCGCCTGTGTACTTACTACACCCTGGAGGGGTGGGGGTTACCTACCCCCTCTGGAGGAACTCCCTTTGTGGAC
>NC_061108.1:138025488-138090488 GCF_015104395.2 Macrobrachium nipponense
TCTGCAGGTTCCCCGTAATGTAGGAATCGGCTTGGAATCGTTTGGGAATCATTTGGAGTCATCTGCAGGTTCCCCGTAATGTAGTAGGAATCAGTTTGGAATCGTTTGGGAATCATTTGGAGCTCCTACAGTTTGGAATGGTTTGGAATCATTAGAACTGATGCGATTTTCCCGTAATGTAGGAATCAGTTTGGAATCGTTTGTGAATCATTTTGGAATCAGGGTCAATATCATCGTAGGCGAACTTTCATATCTCAATATACTTTGAAACAAGAGCAGCCACGTACATACATACATACACACATACACGCTCTCTCTCTCTCTCTCTCTCTCTCTCTCTCTCTCTCCTCTCTCTCTCTCACACGCACATTAAAATACCTTTTAGACCCCACCGTTGAATTAATGACGTCATACGGCGCATGCGCGTTGCTTGGATGGGTGTGATTCACTCAAATGGGATAATGTACACTTGAATGAATCATGTTATTCACAGAGGTGAATCTCTCTCTCTCTCTCTCTCTCTCTCTCTCTCTCTCTCTCTACCCATTCCAGCCAGGCGTGGAGAAAGGGCGTTTGGGCGTCAGTCGATCATTGAAGGACGAGCAGATGATGTTCGGTGTAAGCTATAATCCCGGTACTTAAAGAAAAAAAAAAACGCCAATTCTCGCTATTAGAAATTATCTAGTTTATCAAGTTGTCAGTTTGTCTTTTTAGAGAAAAACAAGTATTTTTATTCAGTTGTGCAAACGATCGAAATCTCCGGTTATAACCATTTTTGTATTCAGGAAAAATAGTCTCTCTCATATATATAGTACAATGTCATGGCTTTTTACTCATCATTTCTGGACGCAGTATAGTGATGCACCATAGATGAAAACTACAGTCTCTCATATACACTGTCGTGGTTTGTTAATCACTTCTGGACACAGTATAGTGATACACCATAGATTATCTAGACGTTATTAAATTCATATACTCAATAATCTAGTTACATAGTTATTATTCAGTATACATACTTATGCTTCTCGCAATTTTGATCAATCAAAAGTAGGTCAGGGAATTCCTGAAGGATAGAGTAATTCGGTTAATTGGTAATTTTAACCCTAGCAATTTCTTAAAACATCCAAAATAAAATGAAAATCCTAATTAATTACATCCATTGTAAAATTATCAAATTCCCCCGCCACCCACCCACCCCAAAATTAAAGGAAAACCTGCTGTGTATGTATATACGTATGTATAAATATACATACATATATATGTATAATGTATATATATATATATATAATATATATATATATATATATATATATATATATATATATATATAATATATATACACATATGTATATATATACATATAATGTATATATATAATATATATATATTTATATATATATATATATATATATATTAGATATATATATATATATATATATATATATATATATAATATATATATATATATATGTGTGTGTGTATATATATATATATCATATAGTATATCTATATATATATATATATATATTATATATATATAGGATATATCATACACACACACACGCATACTAGATCTAATATATATAATATATATATAATAATATATATGTATATATATAATATATGCGGAGTCGTGTTGAGTGAGGTTGTGGGTGTGTTGTGTGTGTGTATAATTATTACTTATATATATGAAGTACTATTATATAATAATAATATATAACTAAAATTATATACGCAGAATTAGATTATTATAGTATATATCTAAACATATTACAAATCCATGCATTCCTTATAATATCCAGCAACAACAATAACAATAACAACACTGTCACAAGCGACCGGCACTGGAGGAGGAGGATAGGAGGAGGAGAAGGGCTGTCAGCCAGCACCACCACCACCACCGCCGCCGCTGCTCAGGGAAATCGAGAGTTAACAGCCGCTTTCTTAACCTGACCCCAACTTAGCGCGCTAATTGGCTGTTAATTGCTTTGTCGTTAACCAATTAGCGTTACCAGCACAGCTTGAGTGGGTAATTCCCCAAACCGTATTAATACAAGGCAGCGTCGACGGAATATCAACCAGCATCGCAGATTAATCAAGTTGTTAGAGCAAGGTGAGGGAGATAGGAAGGAAGGAAGGAAGGAAGGAAGGAAGGAGGGAAGGGGGAAGGAGGGGGAGGAGGAGGAGGAGGGAGGAGGAGGAGGAGGAGGAGGAGGAGGAGGAGGAGGAAGTGGAAAGAAACGAGATGGGAAGCAGAGATTTCTCCGACACATCTTCTGAGTCCCAGGTGGAGGAGGTAATAATTACTGGTTGGGTGATGGAAAGGTAGTTGAGATATATATAATATATATATATATATATATATATATATATATATATATCTATATATTCATATATATATCTATACACACACGAACACACACACACACACACACACAACACACCACAAACAAGACACACATATATATATATAGATATATATATATATATCTATATATATATATATATAATTCCATTATATATATATATAGATATAATATTATATATATATAACAATATATAAATAAAAATTATATATATACACACATAATATATATGTATATATATATATATATATATATATATATATATATGATATACCTATATATATATATATATAAGCATCATATATATAAATCATATATATAGTTTTATATATATATACCATATATATATATATATATATATATATATATATATATATATAAAAAAGTATATAAAAAACGGTAAAAAAGACAACTGAAAAGTCTTTCCAAAAAATAATTGAGATTCTGTATAGTTTCAGATTAAAAGCAGTTAACCATCCGCCAATTAAAATTAAAACACCGACCCGTTAATTCCGGATGTTATGATTATTCCGACAAAATATTTTTAGATAACTGTTATAATTAAACTGCTTTCTATAAAAAAAAACACGAAGCCTCACTCAATTATCTGTTAATCCCAGGCTCTTTTTCTTAATTTAGCACCCATTGTGTAATAATTTATTGCCTTCGTGGACATTGAAGTATTTTATGGAACAAAAGTTATGAGCTGTTGCGACGTGAATAGAAAGAAAAAATGTGCTTGTACAGGACACATATACTATGTTCTATATATATATATATATATATATATATATATATATATATATATATATATTATATATATATAATATATAATATACTACATACACATATAAATTTATATACGTAAATACATAAATATATATATTATATATATATATCATATATACATATACATACACATATATATATATAAACACACACACATACATATCTATATATATATAAATATTATATATATATATATATATATATAATATTTATAAATAAAGGTTTTATATACTTCGTGATCAAGTTTTTAATATCATATATAATATATATATATAATATATATATATATATATATATCTATATATATATATATATATATAATATATATATAGTATATAATATATATATATATATATATATATATATGATAGATATACATATAAATATATAAATACATGCGTCGGAGTCAAAGACGATAATGATGATACATTATACATGCATGTATATATGCATATATTATTATATCCATCCTGCCGTTAATGGAATTAAACCTGCTATTAAATGGCATCTGTATCAAGTGCACTGAAAAAATAACTTGTTCAAATTCAATCCTTCAATATTAACAAATTGTGGAAATAATCCCTTGTTTTGCCTCAAACTACAAATGACAATAATTCCAACATAATAAGAGAGAATAGTTTTGACTATATACTATACACATTGACAAAACGAAGAAAATGTCCCAATTTCATATACTTAAAATTTTAACATTCGACTAAATTCATCTTATGTTGACCGTTTTCTGTTTGTTGCTCTGCCCTCTTGAACAAGGTACAACTGATTCAATCAACCCAGCTCTAAAATTATAACAAAAACGAGTATACCCTGGCACGGAAACTGCTTGACACGGACTATTCAAAGAGATGTATCGCTTAGGTCATATGAGGCCAAAGAAAGATAGATCCACCAGGAAAAGGGTGTCCAAAAATAATAATAATAATAATAATAATAATAATAATAATAATAATAATAATAACATCGATACACTGTGTCTTGAATGGCAAATATACAAATATAATCCAAAAATAATCACATGGATATGTCGGTATTTTATATAGCATAGTACACGAATAAACGCACCAAAATGTTGTAGCAAAATATTCACTGATACGCCAAGACAAGGTAAAGTATTTTATGCCTTATGCGGATAAGGAGAAAGACTAAAAGAATCTGTCCTTTGTTCTTCCTTCTGTCTTTCCAACTCGCGTTTACTACCTTCATGAGGACAGAGTGAAAATACATAAACGTTCCAAGAGGAGGTCCATTGGAGGACGAAATTCTTGGGCATTTTCTAAGAAAAACTTAATTAATTTTCCTATGTGGACTACAAGTGAATTAATATATCTATAACGGTGTGAGTATAAATAGGATATCAATATTATCATAATAATTAACATATGGACTTCAGCTATTTAATCTCGTCTTGAGTCGTATATTTCAACTGCCATAGATTAAAATGTCGTATATTTCATTTGTCATAGATTAAAATGACATCTGTCAAACCTTCTTGTACGATTTGTCAGGCTTTTTCTTAAACGTAATGTGTCGATGACGTGTAGCTGAATACAAAAGGCGTACAGAGCCTGAAGGAGATTACCAGTAATAAATCAAGTCTCGCCCATCAAAATTAAATCCCAGTCGCCAGCGAATGAAGTTGGCATCGAGAAACTTCGCCCAGATCGCGAGAAGAAGAAGAAGAAGAAGAAGAAGAAGAAGAAGAAGAAGAAGAAGAAGAAGTAGAAGTAGTTAGGGATCGGAATATTTAAGAAGTAATGTCATCATCACAGGCGAGAGGCAATGGTATAGAAGATCATTCCGTGGACGGGGAAGGAGACGCAAAATTAGCAACTTGGCAACTCGAGTGTCAAACATTTGGCCATTTTAACGTCGAATAAAGACCGGAGTTGCAATTACACAAGTGCGACTCAATGTGTGTGTGTGTGTGTGTGTGTATTGCATGTGTGTGTGTGTGTGTGTGTGCGTGGTGCTTTAAGAGAGGCACAGTGGTCCACACCCGCTAATCTGGTGTGTGCTAAGGAGTCACTGATTCTGTCGTACGAATTAATTTATACAGTGTGTCAATATTTGCTCCTATCCGCTGAATAGTCTCACAAACTAATAATCTTCCGAGCAGCGCTGCCGGACGTACGACGCGTTTTAGGTACTGGAGGGGGGGTCGGCATTTGAGGGGTTGGGGAATCCTATCCCCCCTCTCTCTATCTCTTCCACCTAACCCTCCCTCCTTCCCCCCCCTCCCCTCCCCCCGTGAAAGTATCATTCCCTCTGGTATCATTGACGTTTGGTTTGAAATACTTCTGGGTAAAGTTTTTAGTTTAGTTAAGAGCAAATCATTTAAGAAAACGAATTTAAAAACAAATGCATAAAAAGAGGTTCTTGGTAATTAAGACATCATCATCTCCTGTATTTGTATTGACATTTTTTTTCTCTCTCTCGGAGGAGGATGCTGGGAGGAGGGAGGGAGGGAGGGATACTAGATGGGAGGAACATCCCCCCCCCCCATTCTTCCCGCCTTCTCTCCTCACGCGCCCCCGGTTTCCCCCCCTCTTCACACCACAGGGGACCCCTTTAACGGCAACTAATACTCGCTGCCGAAACTGCCAACACCACTGAACTGGGAATCCTCTTGTGAGACTGTTCGCTCTTTATAGAAAAAAAAAAAAAAAAAAAAAAAAAAGAGAAAGCAAAAAAAAAAAAAAAGAAAAGCTCCTAATGAAAGTTGCTGAACGAGGGACAATAATGGGGGTGGGAGAGAGGAAGGGTGGGGAGGCGTCCCCCACCCCCCTTCCCCTCAAATGTTTAGGGGGGACAAAGTGGCTGAGTTTTTCATTTGTGAAGCAGCAAGAGTTGCTGCTGATTTGGTATTTATGACAAACATGCCCCCCACGGGGTTGGTGGGGGAGGAGGGGGTAGGGGGCGACGACCCCCCCCCCCCTCAAATTTCGGGTTACGTGAAGGGGAAGATGATGATAAAACAGGACACAGACATATTTTTGTGTTTTCGTATTGGTTAAGTAACTATCGGTTCCGGTTTGAGTTGTTGCATATTTAGACAAACATAAAAATACGATAAAAGATTCAATGTTGACAAAAAAAAAAAAAGGCAGTGATGTATTTCTACGCAATGACCATCCAAATGAGGTCACAGAGGTCACTCTATTTATGTATGTATGTATGTATGTATGTATGTATGTATGAGGCTTCTAGATATGACCAGCGAAGACTCCAACTTTAAAATGTTCATCATCTCAATAAACTACCTGCTGCTGCGACGCCAGTTGAAACGACCAGATATCTATCGATCAATCAATCCCTATAGATAAATGCATGAAGCTGATACGAATGCTTGCAAAAGCATAAGGCAGAGGTCTTTGTTCTTCGCCAGGAAGAAGCAAGCAGCGATTTTAACAAAGGCACCTGAATGTCAAGTTGCCAAAAGCCAGAATGTAAACTGCTGTTGGCAAAGGTTGAAGAATTTTGAAAAGTGTATTGTGATGAAAATTGCCCCCCCCCCCCCCCCCACCCCGCTCCCAGTTAATTTTTATAATTCTATTACTTTAAAGCACTCTTTCGTGTAAGAATATTGTGCTTCTTTGTGAAGTGTTGTTATGATATATAACCTTTTAGCATGAAGAATCACTTAATTACATAATCCACATCTCATTCACATCGTGATTTTCACGTCTCTTTCGTAACTATTTCTCATAATTATTTTCAAATTTATTTAGTGTTTGAAGGTTGTTTTATGATTGTTCAATGTTTACGGTTGTCTGTGGCCATTTTTGTCCAAAATAAATCTTTTGATTTTGAAATGACATTGGAATACTTATCTATATACTGTCGTGCAAGATACTTCAAGGAATCAAGAAAAATAAGAAGGATATTCTTGGCGTTTAAATCATTTCTAAGATGCAGTGAAAACATGTAAATATACACACGACGGTAACAAATCCCGCAAGATCGCAGACAAGTTAAATACAAGTCAGTGACTTGTGATGCTCCGTCATTGTCCATTTTTGCCCAAGATTCGTCCTCAACTTATTTTCAACCTGTCATTGACATGTATGCGACAAGTTTCGGACAAGTGTTGACGACATGCTTTACTGTAGTCAAAAGCATAAAGAAAGAAATTTGACGCTTAAATGAATATAAAACTAAGATATGAATAGCAAAGCCCATTTATAAAATAAAATAGCGGATGAAAATAAATATGTATTTACCACCAAACTGACAAATTTAACGAACATGCATGTTTCATAAAAAATAAATACAGCATAAATTCGAATAGAATAGATACAAGCAGAAAGTGCAAACAGGAAGCCTAAATATGTAAAAATAATGCACATAAGTTCACTTAGGAAATAAGATAATGAATAACATCAATATAAATGTATAAAAATTTGATAAGAGTTAGGGAATATGCTTGTTACATAAGATAAATAAAGTAAGTATAAAAATGGAACAATATAAAAACAGGAAAAAACAGAAATTGTATGTGAATAGATATAAAAAATATAAATAATAATTTCCATTTATAATATAAAATAACTAACAACATCAATACAAATATATAAACAAACTGATAAAATTAGGGAATATGAATGTTTCATTATATAGATAAAAGTAAAATCTCGAATAGACAGAGAAACAGGGCGCTTACAAAAATTTAAAAACATATAAATAAAAAGCCAATTCGTAGAATAATGGATAGCGTCAGTATATATTGACAAAAAACTAATCTAACGGATGTAAATATTTCATAGGACAAATAAAGCAAGAATAGATTTGGATAAAATAAATACATGCAAAAACAGAGAAACAAGATGCTTAAATAAATATGTAAAAATAATATACAAATAAGTCCATTTCTAAAAGATAGCAATGGATGAAAATAATATAATTTTACAAATAAACTGTTACATTTAATGAATATACACTTTTCATGAGATAAATACGGGAAGTATAAATTCGAATTGAATAAATACATGCGTAAAGAGAGATACAGGAAGCTTAAATATAAAAAGAAATGCCTAAATAAAAATTCCATTTATGAAATAAAGGATAACACCAATATATATATATATGTAAACAACGTAATAAAATTAAGGAATGTGCATGTTTCATAACCTAAATAAAGCAAAAAAATAAATGAAAAAATAAAATAATAAAATGTCAATTCATACAATGTAATATTGGATAACATCAATATAGAATTAAAAAAAACACAAATCTTACTAATATACGTGTTTATGATATGAATAAAGCCAGCATCATTAAGAACAATAAAAAACATGCATAAAGATAAAAATAGAACGACTGAATAAAGGAAAACATAAATAGAAACATGGATAAAGAGAGAAATATATAATATAAATATACAAATAAAGATTACAAACAGGTATACCTACTGCGTACCACTACCAACACCAATACAAATAAAGATACACAAATAAAGATTACAAACAGGTTTACCTCCTACGTACACCACCAACACCAATACAAATACAAATATACAAAGATTACAAACAGGTATACCTTCTACGTACACCACCAACACCAATACAAATAAAGATACACAAATAAAGATTACAAACAGGTATACTGGCTACGTACACCACCACCAACACCAATACAAATACAAATATACAAATAAAAGATTACAAACAGGTATACTTACCACGTACACCACCACCACCCCCAGTACAAATTCGATTTGGCCCTGCAAAGCGAGATGAATCTTCCTTCAGCAAATGCGGAAGCTGATCAGGGGAGGCCAATCCTAATGCAATCAAAAGTAACAGGCCTAACTCACTCTTAGATACATTTTAAGTACGGGGATTTATCAGCTATGCCCCTTAACAGGCTCAAGCACCGATACCGACGGATTAAAATAACTATAAATTGTGGGGAAAATAACCAGGGCGCAGAGATGTTTTCTTTGGTGTTTTTGCAGAACAACGAATGTTTTTCATAGGTGTAAAGGAAGAAGGGTGCAGGAAGGTTTCAACTTATATAGACATGAGGAGGAGAAATATGGTAGAAAAAAATAGTGGCTGGGATAATAGGATTAGAATAAAAACAATGAATTTAGCATTAAGACATTTATATAGAATCTAATGATCTAATGATCACTGTCATTTATATATATATATATATATATATATATATATATAATATATATATATATATATATATATATATATATATATATAGATATATATATATATATATATATATATATATATATATATATAGATACATATATATATATATATATATATATATATATATATATATATATATTATATATATATATATATATATATATATATATATATATATATATACATATACTATATATATATATATATATATATATATATATATATATATGTTATATATATATATATATATATAATATATATATATATATAATATATACATATATAGTATATATATATATATATATATATATATATATATATATATATATATATATATATATATACATATATATGTATATATATATATATATATATATATATATATATATATATATATATATATATATATATATATATATATAAAGGTTAAGGAAATACAAAAGTGATACAAAATTGAAGTGTATAATTTCCTAAATCATACGCATAAGCTTAACAATACTATGCAGGAGAAAAAAAAAATAGTTGGAAATTTAAAAGGTAGAAATAGTATGCCAGACAATCGGAAACTGAACAAAGATACCGAGATCTAACCTTCTATAAGGAATAAGGGATGTTATCGTAACAAGGCGTGATCCGACCTCCAGCTTTCTCAGGGTGCATGCTAAAATCTACAAAGTAGTTTGTAGGCTTACTCTCCGAGTAAGCAATAAAAGAAGAAAATCCATGATGGTTCGATTTATAGGAAATCCAAACATAGCAAAATTCCGACTAAACGTTAAATATTGTGAACAACTAGAGAAATTCACCTGTGCCGAAAACGTGGATAAAAAAGAAAAAAAAAAGATGGATAATGATATGATATACTTTATGTCATCCAACGCGTTTAGGTGCGATCGATTCCCGGTTTTGGTTTATCGAATTTACTGAGCTACTGTACCTTCAAAGATCAGATTATGAGAGAGAGAGAGAGAGAGAGAGAGAGAGAGAGAATTTCACAGACTTAGTTCATTGTCTAAGAAACTCAACGATATTGCAGTTTCCTTTCGTCTTGTACATTATAAGTCCTGAACTTTCCTCTGTAATGCACAGAATTATTGTTATTACTATTACTTTGTTTTTCCGTGGTCTTTTTTTTTTCTTGGTCTATCAGTCATCCTATTTGACTGGGTGGTTTTTATAGTGTGGGAATCCGGGTTGCATCCTGCCTCCTTAAGAGTCCATCACTTTTCTTACTATGTGCGCCGTTTCTAGGATCACACTCTTCTGCATGAGTCCTGGAGTTATTTCAGCATCTAGTTTTTCTAGGTTCCTTTTCAGGAA
The DNA here is from genome assembly GCF_015104395.2 of Macrobrachium nipponense. Taxonomy (NCBI): domain Eukaryota; kingdom Metazoa; phylum Arthropoda; class Malacostraca; order Decapoda; family Palaemonidae; genus Macrobrachium; species Macrobrachium nipponense. The sequence continues at coordinate 138,036,146 of NC_061108.1, forward strand.
TCTTGGGATCGTGCCTAGTGTCCCTTTGATTATGGATACAATTTCCACTGGCATATCCCATATCCTTCTTATTTCTATTATCAGGTCTTGATATTCATCAGATTTTTCTCTTTCGTTCTTATCTACTCTGGTGCCCTATGGTATTGCGACATCAATGAGTGATACTTCTTGATTTTGTCAATAAACGTCACGTATGGTTTATTGCACGTATTACCCTATCTGTTCTGATACCATAGTCCCAGAGGATCTTTGCCTGATCGTTTTCTATCACTCCTTCAGGTTGGTGCTCGTACCACTTATTTACTGCAAGGTAGCTGGTGTTTCTTGCACAGGCTCCAGTGGAGGGCTTTTGCCACTGAATCATGAATTATTATTAGTTCAATAGCGAGGGACATTTACCCGAAATGCTGACATAGTAACTCAGCGACTGAGCCCAAAAAATGGCATTTAGCTTCGAACAGCCAAGCACTAGAAATCAATAGGACTTCTGGTGAGTGAACGGTGGGACCTGTCAGGATCTCGAGACCCTGCTCTGTCACCAGGATAAACAAAGGTCAGAGGAAACACTGTCTGCTTCGTCAGGGGAAAGCGCAGTGACAAGGGGCCCAGGCTGCAAGAATCAGCTGATCAATCAAGGATTTCGTGTAGGTGACGCTGAGGCAGCCATTCAAGTATGGGTCCAGTAGGAGATCATCTAAGGTCCCTAGGTGGGGCTCCAACAGTCATCTTTTATTCTTTAGCTTTCCCTTGTTACCTAACTATTAAACCTAATCTGGATTTTCTCCATTAGTTTTTCATTCGAGTTTCAAGGTTTGTAGAGCCAGGTGTATCCCAAAACTCAGAAGAAATATTGAAAAGTCAAGAGGTCATACAGGCTATCAGAAATGCATATAAATATATACGTATATATATATATATATATATATATATATATATATATATATATATATATATATATATATATATACATGTATATAGTATATATATATATATATATATTATATATATATATATATATATATATATATATATATATATATATATATATTATATATATATATATATATTATATATATATATATATATATATATATATATATATATATATATATATATTTATATGCATTTCTGATAGCAGTAATACTGACCATTATTTATATATGTGTATGTATATATACTAATGCACTGCTACCTGTGATGGCACGACACCACCCCTCAAAAACAGAACCAGTGACTGAGAACCATTTTAATTTGAAAGCGTGTTTTATGTATCTCTGCTTCAATGCAAGTAATTAACACAATATTTTTCGCCTATCAGTTTCAGTTTTCAACTTCCTCTCTCTCTCTCTCTCTCTCTCTCTCTCTCTCTCTCCTCTGCGGAATAACATTTTGTTCAAAACGCTCATCAATTATTTTGATCTCCGCCTCTGCCTCCTCCCCATCCTCCCCGTCCCTTAATTTCCCACTGAAAACAAGCACCGAAGCCAAAGAGATTTCGAGAGAACCAATATCGCGCCGCTTCCTCGAAAGTCGTCGTAAATCACCTCCTCCCGACTTAACCGCCAATCACCGCGATTCAGCCCTAATCACCCGACTCGGTAATTAACGTTGGATCTCGCTAACAAATGTCTTAATTCCTTCTCATCAGTATTGTTACGAATGACGGCACGCGCGCGCCCTCTCTCTCTCTCTCTCACTAAAGAACCAATTATACGCCCGGGGCCGGGTCAGAGGAAGACGACCCTTATGGAGAGATGAGATAAGGGCGATAAACGCCACCTCACTTCCTCGAGGGTTCGGTCCCTCTGCTCGCCCCAGATCTCGACCTCGCGGACCCTCGGCCGAAGGGTCTTCGGGAATCGGCCAAAAATGGCAGCAGATACTGGGCCTAATAGAATAACGCAATAGGGCCGGTTAAACCCCGGAGTTATAATCTTCGCTTCGAATCATTATGGTCCTTGTGACTTTGCACTTTATGGCTGGTAATAATGAACTCGATACTGATCTCTCTCGCTCCTCAAATCACCTTTATTGAGCAATATGCACCCGTCTCTATGGTGACGGGGCGGAAGGGCGACTTTCGAGGCGAAGGCTCCGAACAATATACACAGACTCAACCTATATAAGCCTTTCTCGACGCGATGCGTATATACGTGTTCAAAGTTGCCATGGATGAACAACCATAATCCGACAATGTAATGGGACCATACCGTTGTCTGATGAGCTAGCTAGCTCTCCGCCAGGTGGGAGGGAAGGAGGAGACTCTTGCAGAGAGAGAGAGAGAGAGATAGAGCTCGGAATTTCCATGGATGGAATTGACTGAAGAGCCGCAAGAATAATAGTTGGTAAAGACACTGGTTTCGGGAAAGACGTAGATCAGTTTTCTTTCAGAATCGATGACAGGTCTTGAGGTTTTCGGAAAAGAAAACTATCGCGACGGCCGCTTTCTCTGTCCGTCCGCATTTTCTCTGTCCGCCCTCACATAATTCAAAACTACTGAGGCTAGAGGGCTGCAAATTGGCATGTTGACCATCCACCCTCCAATCATCAAACATGCCAAATTGCAGCCCTCTAGCCTTAATAGATTTATTATTATTATTATTTTATCTAAGTTTAAAGTTAGCCATAATCATGCACCTGGCAACGATATAGGCCACGCCACCACCGGGCCGTGGTTCAAGTTTCATGGGCCACGGCTCATCGAGCATGATACGCTGTACAGAAAACTCGGTTGCGCCGAAGAAACATGAGCGCAATTTTTTTACTTTTCTTCGAATTGTTCACACATGTAAGATAGAGTAATTACTGAAGTGTGCAGAGAGAGAGAGAGAGGGAGGGAGAGAGAGAGAGAGAGAGAGAGAGAGAGAGAGAGAGAGAGAAATTTTGAACCTTTTTTCCGTACGTTAAGAGAGAAATTGAACCGTATTTTGCGTACGAAGGTAACATGACAGAGAGAGAGAGAATCGTATCTTACGTACGAAGGTAACAAGAGAGAGAGAGAGAGAGAGAGAGAAATTGAACCGTATTTTCCGTACGTAGGTAACACAGGGAACTTTTTGTACAAGCCGAGTTAATTATGTGAGAGTAATCAGGTAAAACAATTAAAAAAATCAACTTTACAGTATAATGAGATCATTTAATTAATAAAGAGCGGATTAATAATGGTATTCCGAGGATCATCACGTAAATGACATGGGATTAAACCATTAATACGACTTAGTCGTAATGACATTAAATGATTTCGTTCGTCTGAGATTCATTAAGTTCGACGTTTGTCGTTTCCGTCATAAATGGTAGAATGAGGATTTGAATGTTATAATCATTTATATTTCGAATTATAATTATCAATGCTTTAAAAGAAATAATTAGAGCGACTCGATGCATAGGAGTAAATTACAATTAAAAATTTATTAAATATGCATGATGGATCAGTTAAAGCATAGTACGTTGTCCATTTCTTTGAAATTAAGTAGAAAGTGCTTTCCATATTTTTGTATTTTTAGGAACCTTAATATATCATTTGAATTTCTGTCTGTTTTCTAATAATAAAAAAACCACACTAGCATTGTCCGTAAATGTAACGCCAGGTCATGAATGAAAAAATCAATCAAGAGATTTAGTGAATATTAGAAAGACGCCAAGCTATTTGCCCGAATGATGAAATATTATGGTAATCTTATGTATCTGTGAGCTTTCTTTAGATTAAAAAAAAAAAAAAAAAAAAAAAAAAAAAAAAGTATATTCTGCAAGTGTGACGACAGGTAATGAGTGTTAACAATAGACCAGTCAACAAAGGATAGAGACTCTCTCTCTCTCTCTCTCTCTACTCTCTCTCTCCTCCTCTCTCGGCTACTCGTCTCTAATATATATATATATAGATATATATATATATATATATATATATATATATATACTATATATATATATGTACATATGTATATATATATATATTATATATATATATATACATATATGATATTTATATATGTATATATATTTATTTATATACATAATATATATATATAATATATATATATTATTAATATATATATATATATATATATATATATGATATATATATATTATATATATATAAAGTGCCCCTATTCCTTTACTCTAGCGATCACACACACACACACGCCAAACACTACGTTCTCACACATAAAAGGCCACAGCAAGTTGATTACTACACTTCGGCAAGAAATGAGACCTTGGCAAGATTTTCCCTTTTCTTTCTTTAGGTCAAGTTCACCGCGTATGACCTTGAAAATGAAAATATAAGTTAAGGTCGCAGCTAAAACTACGAAAATATATATATATATATATATATATATATATATATATATATATATATATATATATATATATATATATATATATATACATATATGATATATATATATGTATATATATATTATATAATATATATATATATATATATATATATATATATATATATATATATATATATATATATATATATATATATATATATATATATATATATATAAAGTGCCCCTATCCTTTTACTCTAGCGATCACACACACACACACGCAAACACTACGTTCTCACACATAAAGAGACCACAGCAAGTTGATTACTACTCTCTCGGCAAGAAATGAGACCTTGGCAAGATTTTCTTTTTCTTTCTTTAGGTCAAGTTCACCGCGTATGACCTTGAAAATGAAAATATAAGTTAAGGTCGCAGCTAAAACTACGAAAATGGTACAGAGGGATGTCAATGAAAATGGACAGGATATATATATAAATGAAAACAGTACCTGGAAAGATATCTTTGCCCGAGTAGGTTTTGGATAGCTAAAGTTTATAGAGAAGGTCTGGCGCCAAAACATGAATTATAGCGAGACGCAAAGCTTATAACAGAAGCCGCAAGACGTCAAAACATAGGAAGGTCTGGCGCCAAAACATGAATTTTAGCGAGACGCAAAATTATAATAGAAGCCGCATGACGTCAAAACGTAAGAATGTCTGGCGCCAAAACTTGAATTTTGGCGAGATGCAAAGCTTATAATAGAAGCTGCATGAAGTCAAAACGTAAGAAGGTCTGGCGCCAAAACATGAATTTTGGCGAGACGCAAAGCTCATAAATAATAGAAGCTGCATGACGTCAAAACGAAAAAAGGTCTGGCGCCAAAACATGAATTTTGGCGAGACGCAAAGCTCATAATAGAAGCCGCATGGCGTCAAAACGAAAAAAGGTCTGGCGCCAAAACATGAATTTTGGCGAGATGCAAAGCTTATAATAGAAGCCGCATGACGTCAAAACGTAAGAAGGTCTGGCGCCAAAATATAAATTTTAGCGAGACGCAAAGCTTATAATAGAAGCTGCATGACGTCAAAACGTTAAGAAGGTCTGGCGCCAAAACATGAATTTTAGCGAGACGCAAAGTTTATAATAAGAAAGCCGCATGGGACGTCAAAAAACGTAAAGAAGGTCTGGCCGCCAAAAATATAAATTTTAGCGAGACGCAAAGCTTATAATAGAAGCTGCATGACGTCAAAACGTTAAGAAGGTCTGGCGCCAAAACATGAATTTTGGCGAGACGCAAAGCTTATAACAGAAGCTGCATGACGTCAAAAGATAACAAAGCCTGGCGCCAAAACATGAATTTTGGCGAGATGCAAAGCTTATAATAGAAGCTGTATGACGTCAAAACAAGAGAAGGTCTGGCACCAAAATATTATTTTGGCGAGATACAAAGCTTATAATAGAAGCTGCATAACGTTGAAACCAAAGAAGGTCTGGCGCCAGAACATGAATTTTGGCGAGACGCAAAATAGCCATGTCTACCACCGACCCGGATGAATGATTTCGCACATGAACCAGTATTGTTACCTAACACTACCCAGTTGCACATTGGTTTGGTTGTTGCATCAAATATAGGACAAGTGAAAAATAAGGGTAAGGGATGAATTTCTATGAGAAAATAGTCATAATTACAGAGGGAATTCGAATTTAAATATATTATGAACACTCACGTAATGACACTGCAGGTCGCTGTGACAACTGGTTGACGGAAACTTACCTGCAAAAAAGATAATAACCTCATTAGACAAATATATACCATAATTAATATATTGGTAGAATGGACGTTGTGCTTAGCAATTTAAATATGAAAACAAACAGGCGTCGCAAACGACAGTGTTTACAGACAAAATTAAGCTGTTCGACAAATATTTTAGTTACTTATGAGAAAAAAATATATAAATGTTCATACTAGAACAACACAATGATATATTATACCGCCAACAATAAACTATTAAAATAGGGACCTTATTGGAATAATAATAATAATAATAATAATGAATAATACTAATAATAATAATAATAATACTTGCAAGCTCTGGAATAAGACTAGCAGAGGTTTATATCAGGGGAGGGATCTTCCAGGGCGACTTACTGTCCCCACTACTCTTCGTAGTAACCATGATTCCCATGACAAAGTACTGCAGAAGATGGATGCCGGTACCAACTCAAGAAAGAGGCAACAGAATCACCATCTGATGTTCATGGACGACATCAAGCTGTATGGTAAGACCATCATGGAAATAGATACCCTAATCCAGACTGTAAGGATTGTATCTGGGGACATCAGGATGGAGTTTGGAATAGAATAAAATTGTACCTTAGTCAGCATACAAAAGGGCCCAAAGTAAAAAGGACTGAAGGGATAAAAGCTACCAGATGGGAGCAACATCAAACACATAGATGAGACGGGATACAAATACCTAGGAATAATGGAAGGAGGGATATAAAACACAAGAGATGAAGGACACGATCAGGAAAGAAATATGCAGAGACTCAAGGCGATACTCAAGTCAAAACTCAACGCCGGAAATATGATAAAAGCCATAAACACACTGGGCAGTGCCAGTTATCAGATAAAGAGCAGGAATAGTGGAGTGGACGAAGGCAGTATCCGCAGCACTATATCAAAAAACCAAGAAACATATGACAATACACAAAGCACTACACCCAAGAGCAAATACGGACAGGCTATACATAACACGAAAGGAAGGAGGGAGGGGAGAGGACTACTAAGTATAGAGGACTGCGTCAACATCGAGAAACAGAGCACTGGGGCAATATCTGAAAACCAGTAAAGACGAGTGGCAGGAGTGCATGGGAAGAAGGGACTGATAAAAGTAAACGAAGACCCAGAAATATACAGAGACAGGAGAATGACAAAACAGAAACCGAGGACTGGCACAACAAACCAATGCACGGACAATACATGAGACAGACTAAATAAACTGGTAATGGCCACAGAGGGGAGAGCTCAAGAAGGAAAACTGAAGAATGATGACAGCAGCACAAGACTCAGGCCCTTGAGAACCAGATATGTTCAAAGAGCGATAGATGGAAAGAACACCCCTCCCATATGCAGAGAGTGCAATACGAAAAAATGAAACCATAAACTACCGGCACTTGCACAGATCCAGTACAAAAGAGGCATGATTCAGTAGCAAAAGCCTCCACTGGAGCCTGTGCAAGAAACATCAGCTACCTTGCAGTAATAAGTGGTATGAGCACCAACCTGAAGGAGTGATAGAAAACGATCAGGCAAAGATCTTCTGGGACTATGGTAGCAGACCAGATAGGGTGATACGTGCAAATACACCAGACGTGACGTTGATTGACAAAATCAAGAAGAAAGTACACTCATGGATGTCCCAATACCATGGGACACCAGAGTTGAAGAGAAAGCGAGGGAAAAATGGGTAAGTATCAAGACCTGAAAATAGAAATAAGAAGGATATGGGATATGCCAGTGGAAATTGTACCGTAAAATAGGTACACTAGGCACGATCCCAAGATCCCTGAAAAGGAATCTAGAAAAACTAGAGGCTGAAGTAGGTCCAGGACTTATGCAGAAGTGTGATCCAAGAACGGCACACATAGTAAGAAAAGTGATGGACTCCTAAGGAGGCAGGATGCAACCCGGAACCCCACACTATAAATACCACCCAGTCGAATTGGTGGACTGTGATAAAGCAAAAAAAAAATTAAATAAAATAATTAATAATAATAATAATAATAATAATAATAATAATAATAATAATAATAATAATAATAAGAATAATAATAATAAAAAAATGCGCCTTAGTCAACATACAAAAAGGCAAAGTAACGGCAACTGAAGGGATAAAGCTACCAGATGGGAGCACATCAAACACATAGATGAGACAGGATACAAATACCTGGGAATAATGGAAGGAGGGGTTATAAAAAACACCAGAGATGAAGGACACGATCAGGAAAGCAATATATGCAGAGACTCAAGGGCGATACTCAAGTCAAAACTCAACGCCGGAAATATGATAAAAACCATAAAACACATGGGCAGTGCCAGTAATCAGATAACAGCGCAGGAATAGTGGAGTGGACGAAGGCAGAATCCCCAGCATAGATCAGAAAACCAGGAAACATATGACAATACACAAAGCACTACACCCAAGAGCAAATACGGACAGACTATACATAACACGAAAAGAAGGAGGGAGAGGACTACTAAGTATAGAGGACTGCGTCAACATCGAAAACAGAGCACTGGGGCAATATCTAAAAACTAGTGAAGATGAGTGGCTAAAGAGTGCATGGGAAGAAGGACAATAATAAAAGTAGACGAAGAACCAGAAATATACAGAGACAGGACAATGACAAACAGAACAGAGGACTGGCACAACAAACCAATGCACGGACAATACATGAGACACACTAAAGAACTAGCCAGCGATATGACACATGGCAATGGCTACAGATGGGAGAGCTAAAGAAGGAAACTGAAGGAATGATAACAGCGGCACAAGATCAGGCCCTAAGAACCAGATGTTCAAAGAACGATAGACGGTAATAACATCTCTCCCATATGTAGGAAGTGCACTACGAAAAATGAAACCATAAACCACATAGCAAGCGAATGCCCGGCACTTGCACAGAACCAGTACAAAAAAGAGGCATGATTCAGTGGCCAAAAACCCTCCACTGGAGCCTGTGCAAGAACATCAGCTACCTTGCAGTAATAAGTGGTATGAGCACCAACCTGATGGAGTGATAGAAAACGATCAGGCAAGAAAGATCCTCTGGGACTATGGTATCAGAACGATAGGGTGATACGTGGCAAACAGACCAGACGTGACGTTGATTGACAAAGTCAAGAAGAAAGTATCACTCATTGATGTCGCAATACCTTGGGACGACCAGAGTCGAAGAGAAAGAGAGGGAAAAAACTGGATAAGTATGAAGATCTGAAAAATAGAAATAAGAAGGATATGGGATATGCCAGTGGAAATTATACCCATAATCATAGGAGCACTAGGCACGATCCCAAGATCCCTGAAAAGGAATCTAGAAAAAAACTAGAGGCTGAAGTAGCTCCAGGACTCATGCAGAAGAGTGTGATCCTAGAAGAAACGGCACACATAGTAAGAAAAGTGATGGACTCCTAAGGAGGCAGGATGCAACCCGGAACCCCACACTGTAAATACCACCCAGTCGAATTGGAGGACTGTGATAGACAAAAAAAGAAAATAATAATAATAATAATACTAACAGCAACATTACAATGACAATCACATTATAGCTTCAGTAATAAACCATCAAAACAGGGAACTTATTTGGAATAATAATAATAATAATAATATAATAATAATAATAATAATAATAATGGATGATGATGATGATGATGACAGAATCAACAATAAACTATTAAGTTTGGGGAACTTATTTGGAATAGCTGAAACTTTTTTTAATAATAATAATAATAATAATAATAATAATAATAATAATAATAATAATAATAATATACACTACCTAGAGGAGACAAACACCATCCCCCACCAACAGAAAAGGCTGCAGAAGGAAGTGTAGGGGCACAAAAGACCAGCTTCTGATAGACGAAATGGTAATGAAGAACAGTAGAGAAGGAAAACCAACCTAAGCATGGCATGGATAGACTATAAGAAAGCCTTCGCATGATACCACACACATGGCTAATAGAATGCCTGAAAATATATGGGGCAGAGGAAAATACCATCAGCTTCCTCAAAAATACAATGCGCAACTGGAATACAATACTTACAAGCTCTGGAATAAGACTAGCAGAGGTTAATATCAGGAGAGGGACTTCCAGGGCGACTCACTGTCCCCACTTACTCTTCGTAGTAGCCATGATTCCCATGACAAAAGTACTACAGAAGATGGATGCCGGGGTACCAACTCAAGAAAGAGGCAACAGAATCAACCATCGATGTTCAGGACGGACATCAAGCTGTATGGTAAGAGCATCAAGGAAATAGATACCCTAATCCAGACTGTAAGGATTGTATCTGGGGACATCAGGATGGAGTTTGGGAATAGAAAAATGCGCCTTAGTCAACATACAAAAAGGCAAAGTAACGAGAACTGAAGGATCAAAGCTACCAGATGGGAGCAACATCAAACACATAGATGAGACAGGATACAAATACCTGGGAATAATGGAAGGAGGGATATAAAACACCAAGAGATGAAGGACACGATCAGGAAAGAAGGATATGCAGAGACTCAAGGCGATACTAAGTCAAAACTCAACGCCGGAATATGATAAAAGCCATAAACACATGGGCAGTGCCAGTAAGTCAGATACAGCGCAGGAATAGTGGAATGGACGAAGGCAGAACTCCGCAGCATAGATCAGAAAACCTGGAAACATATGACAATACACAAAGCACTACACCCAAGAGCAAAAAACGGACAGACTATACATAACACGAAAGGAAGGAGGGAGAGGATACTAAGTAGAGAGGGCTGCGTTAACATTGAAAACAGAGCACTGGGGCAATATCTGAAAACCAGTGAAGACGAGTGGCTAAAGAGTGCATGGGAAGAAGGGACTAATAAAAGCAGACGAAGACCCAGAAATATACAGAGACAGGAGAAAGACAGAAAGAACAGAGGACTGGCTAACAACAAACCAATGCACGGACAATACATGAGACACACTAAAGAATTAGCCAGCGATGACACATGGCAATGGCTCAGAGGGGAGAGGCTAAAGAAGGAAACTGAAGGAATGATAACAGCGGCACAAGATCAGGCCCTAAGAACCAGATATGTTCAAAGAACGATAGATGGAAATAACATCTCTCCATGTGTAGGAAGTGCAATACGAAAAATGAAACCATAAACCACATAGCAAGCGAATGCCCGGCACTTGCACAGAACCAGTACAAAAAGAGGCATGATTCAGTGGCAAAGCCCTCCACTGGAGCCTGTGCAAGAAACATCAGCTACCTTGCAGTAATAAGTGGTACGAGCACCAACCTGAAGGAGTGATAGAAACGATCAGGCAAAGATCCTCTGGACTATGGTATCAGGACGGATAGGGTGATACGTGCAAACAGACCACGACGTGACGTTGATTGACAAAGTCAAGAAGAAAGTATCACTCATTGATGTCGCAATACCATGGGACACCAGAGTTGAAGAGAAAGAGAGGGAAAAAATGGATAAGTATGAAGATCTGAAATAGAAATAAGAAGGATATGGATATGCCAGTGGAAATCGTACCCATAATCATAGGAGCACTAGGCACGATCCCAAGATCCTTGAAAAGGAATCTAGAAAAACTAGAGGCTGAAGTAGCTCCGGGCCTCATGCAGAAGAGTGTGATCCTAGAAACGGCACACATAGTAAGAAAAGTGATGGACTCCTAAGGAGCAGGATGCAACCCGGAACCCCACACTATAAATACCACCCAGTCGAACTGGGGGACTGTGATAGACCAAAAGAAAAAAAAAAAAAAAAAAACAATAATAATAATAATAATAATAATAATAATAATAATAATAATGTTCTAAAGGGTCCGCAATAATACAAAGTGTTAAGAGTCCGTGTATAATTTTTAAGACTTTACAAAAAGCTTTCGAATAATAATAATAATAATAATAATAATAATAATAAAATAATAATAATAATAATAATAATAAATCTCATGACCCACGACATGTTAATGTTATATGATTCTTAAAAATTCCTTTGAAAGGATAATGGCGCCAACGGGTCCTCTTTTAAATTCAAGTTTGACCTGAAGACCAAGATTTGGAGGGAGCTGACTACGAGAACAAGATGACCATGTTATAAAATAAGCTACAAAATTTGATAAAGCTGAAGTTACAAGACGGAAACAGGATGAGAGAGAGAGAGAGAGCACTGAAAAGGAGGTTGTCATAACAAGATGGAAGCCTGATGAAGTATGCCAGAGAGAGAGAGAGAGAGAGAGAGAGAGAAGAGAGAAAATTGAAAAGGTTGTCATAACAAGATAGAAACAGGATGAGATATACGAGGAAGGAGGAGAGAGAGAGAGAGAGAGAGAGAGAGAGACAATTGAAAAGCTTGTCATAACAAGATAGAAATAGGATGAGATATACGAGGAAGAAAGAGAGAGAGAGAGAGAGAGAGAGAGAGAGAGAGAGAGAGAGAGAGAGAAATGATTGAAAAGGTTGTCATAACAAGATAGAAAATAGGTGAGATATACGAGGAAGGAAGAAGAGAGAGAGAGAGAGACAGAGAGAGAGAGAGGAGAGAGAGAGAAATGATTGAAAGCTTGTCATAACAAGATAGAAATAGGATGAGATATACGAGGAAGGAAGAGAGAGAGAGAGAGAGAGAGAGAGAGAGAGAGAGAGAGAGAGAGAGAGAAATGATTGAAAAGGTTGTCATAACAGAGAGAAATCGAAAAGGTTGTCAGAAGATGGAAAAGGATGTATACAGAGGAAAGAGAGAGAGAGAGATGAGAGAGAGAGAGAGAGAGAGAGAGAGAGAGAGAGAGAGAGAGAGATGGGGGGATCAGGAGAGCGGGACAGATAAACAGCAGCAGCAGCTGTCCCTGGTCTAAACATGAACTGCTTTGTGCACAGGTAATCACAGCTTTCCATCAAGCAATTGGAGGCGCCGCCTTTGTGCACTTAAATAAGGTGGTTACATAGTTACAACTCTCTTTCTTCTCTTTCTTTTTCTCTCTTTTTTTTTTTGATCCATTCCCTATCCTCTATTAGGACAAGGGAGCTGTTTAAAGATGGGTAAAGAGAGAGAGAGAGGGGGGGCGAGAGGGGTGTGGGGAAGGAGAGAGAGAGAGAGAGAGAGAGAGAGAGAAATAGAGATAATGATCTTGGTATTTGCAGATAAAAATATCTAACGTTCGTATTTTTTTTATTTCCAAAAATGTGTCATTGGAAACTTTATATCTACTAAGGTAATGCCTATTCGTAAGATGATTATATGGCATTATTAAAATATATACATGTGACAAAAAGATATAAACCAGTCAAACAAACACAGAGATACTTTCCACTAAATAGGTTTAGATAGTCAATCGAAAAGGCAAAATCTAAATCCAAAGATAAAAACGTCTTATAAATAAATAATTATCATTGCATTGTCATCAGCTATTCAGATCATCACAGTTAGACATGAATAAAAAATAAATTAATCACTTTATATACAGTATGGGTACAGGAAAAATATACGTGTGTATATTTAGTTTATGAAATATATAATTTTTTATAACATTTGTTAAGTATACGAGGCGTAATTAATTTATATATATATATATATATATATATATATATATTATATATATATATTATAATATATATATATATATATATATATACATATATATACATATATATACATTTATTTATTTTTATCTATTTCTACTATATATATATATATATATATATATGATGGTGTAAGGTTATTTTACTACTATCTCTCTCTCTTCTTCGCTCCTCTCTCTCTCTCTCTCTCTCTCTCTCTCTCTTAGGGGGGTTCCCCGGTAAAGCAATTTCATTACGAGAAAAAAAAGGCTATGTTTTACAACGATTGTTTATTTTAATGAGCCATAATTTGACTTTAATTATTCTGCTAATTGGCATAAAATTGGGTTGTAAATGGGTTGGTATTTGTGAGAGCAAAAAATAAAAAAAAATTAAATAAAAAATCGCGCTGTGTCGGTTTTCGTATTTTGCCTTTGCGGCCGATGGAGGAAGAAGAAGAAGAAGAAGAGGAGGAGTAGGAGGAGAACGGTGATTGGGAATAATTACATTAAAGAAAATAATGACGGCTCTAATCGTGGATGAGCATCGAATCGGAGAAATTAGGTTAATGGCGAATAACGTTGACGATTATGATGATTAGGTCAAAAGCCATTCCAAGAGGAACTGCGAATGAAAGGATTGGATGATGACGTTGATGCGATATTTTTTTTTTTTTTTTTTTTGGGGGGGGGCGTAAGTCTTTGTTAATTAGAATCTATTTTCCTGCTTAAAACGGGTCTGCGACGCATTTTATGGTCATTCTCATCATTAAAGCTTTTATTTGCATCGTATTTCTTTAATCAATGTTGTTGTTTTTCGTACGAACGCATCTAGACTTCATGATGCCTGAGACAATGTCTCATTATCTGAATATGCGTGATTTTGTAAATGTTCTAAAGTTTTATATTACACAAACACTACATTGCATGCTAATATATATATATATATATATATATATATATATATAATATATATATGTGTGTGTGTGTGTGTGGTGTGTATGTGTGCGTGTGTGTATGTTATATATATAGTATATATATATATATATATATATATATCTATATATATATATATATATATATATATATATATATATACACTATGTATAGTGTATATATTATATATAAATGGCTGTAACTTTTTTCGTACAATCATTATGTTTTAACTGTTTTCGTGACCTAAAATCAAACATAAATACATACTTACATACATATATATGCATATATATGTGTGTGTAATACAATCTAGTTACATATCACAATATGTACCAGAGAGGCGTAATACAATTTTCTGTGAAAACTTTACATGATTCATCTCAGCGTATGATGTTAAACAGAAAGAGGCGAAGTGAACACTGAACATGATTCAAACAAGAGAGAGAGAGAGAGAGAAAGAGAGAGAGAGAGAGCTTAAGCTAGGGAAAACTTTTTATTGCCCCTTCAATAGCTGCATTATGAGTTTCTTATTCATTAACGATCATGTTGTGATTTAATTCCCTTCTTTGCCGTGTACCGAGCGATTAACCTAATTATATTAATTTTTTTCATTCCCGTCCGAACGTAATTGCCAGTTATTCTTTTAATGAAGTTTCCCAGCCGTACAAAAATTACATATGAAACATAAACTAAAATGAGGGGGAAAAATTATCAGAATTTCTTTATTTTAAATTTACATTTCGGATCGTGTCTTAAAATGAAAAATTCATAAATGATATATAATGAAGGCTTTACAAATCAAATCGTACTTAATTTCAATGATCCTCAAAGTGTAAAACCAAAATTAACGTTAGAGATAAAAAAAAGAATTAATCAAAATATAATTGGAATTCAAAGTATTAATAGATGCTTGAAAAAACAAATCAAGCCGTACTTAATTCAACTGTTAGAGATAAAAAAAATTAATTAATCAAATATATTAAAGGCTTTACAAATCAAACCGTACTTAATTCAACTGTTCCTCGAAGTGTAAAAGCAAGTTAGAGATAAAGAAAAATGAATAAAATAAAATATTATAAAGGCTTTACAAAGCAAACCGTACCTAATTCCAACTGTTCCTCAGAGAGTGTTAAAACAAGTTACAAAGAAAAATCAATATATAAAATATTATAAAGGCTTTACAAATCAAACCGTACTTAATTCACTGTTTAGAGATATGGAATAAAATATATTACAGGCTTTACAAATCAAACCGTACTTAATTCAACTGTTCCTCAAAGTTTGAAAGCAAGTTAGAGATAAGGAAAAATTAATAAAATAAAATATTATAAAGGCTTTACAAAGCAACCCGTACTTAATTTCAACTGTTCCTCAGAGAGTGTTAAAACAAGTTACAAAGAAAAATTAATAAATAAGATATTATAAAAGCCTTACAAATCAAACCGTACTTAATTCAACTGTTCCTGAGAGAGTGTGAAAGCAAGTAAGAGATAAAGGAAAGGCAAATAGCAAATCAAAGGGAAGCCGCCATCATCAATCCAAGCAGAAAACATCCAACCGTGGGACTTTATTTACACAAACCAAACTACTCTTCTTCTTCGCCTTTTCTTCTTCAAAGAAGGGAGATGAAAAAAAGATGGAGATGCATCACGTAAACACACACACTTCTACATACATAAATACGTACACAACACACACGTACACACACATACGCACATACTTCCACACAGATAAACGCGTCCACACAGACACACAAAAACAAGTTGACACACAACGCATATATACTCGCCGCTCGCCCAATGGAACTTCCCTCCCCATCCCATTCCCCCCCCCCAACCCCCCCCCCCTAACCCCCCCCCCTCCCTGACAGTTACATAACACACACACACACACACACACACATCCCATATCGATCATTATCGCCTAATTGTGTATGGACTCTCTCCTATTGAATTCCGTTACCACGTGTGACCGAAAACTTCCGCGAAGGCAAAATGCGATGAGAAATGGTATAGTGGTTCGCCTTGGATTGATATACTACTACTACTGAGACAGAGAGAGAGAGAGAGAGAGAGAGGAGAGAGGAGAGAGAGCGACGAAACCTATCGAACAGAGACTGAAACCGTGTTTGGTTTCTGAAAGCGTTTTGGTTTTTTTTTTTTTTTTTTTTTAAAAGTTTTATATACTAACGTGGTTTGATAAAGCACTCGAACTGAAAATGAGTGAAACTTGTTGGTTTTAGGTTTTAAAAATAGGTTTTAAAAAGTAACTTGGGAAAAAGTGCACAAACTAAAACCGACTGAAACCTGTTGGATTTAGGCTTTATAAAGTAACGTGGTTTGATAAAGCACACAAACTGAAACTGACTGAAATACGTTGGTTTCAGGTTTTTTTATAAAGTAACGTGGGTAAAGCACACGAACTGAAAACTAAAGATTCCTTTTTAATAAAACTTACAGGAAAATGACGGGAAAATGTCCTTTTGAAAATATACCGAATCTCATTTGAAACTCGATGCTTAAAATGCGGCAAAAAAAGTAACAAAATCAATATTGAAAATAAAAGACTTTTATTTCAGATTATTACAGGAAAAGAGATGGAAAAATATCCAGATAAAAATAAATGAAATTTTAATGTGACACTTGATGGTTAAAATGGAGTAAAATGAGTTTAAAAGAAACTATATAGATAGTCCTATCAAAAATATACGAAATCCTATTAGAAATGTGAGGTATATAAGGTTAAAAAGTTAAAAAAAAAAAATATTGAAAATAACAATCTAACCAAAATCTCATTTCAAATGAACACACGAGAAAATAAAAGGTGTGAAAAATTAAGAAAAACGCTCAAAGGCATCCGACAGATAAATGGACGTAAGAAGGAATAAAAAAAAAAAAGAGGGAGTAGCAGGAGATATGATAATCCCCACAAATTGAGTAAAATGCTCAAAAGACGCGACCAATATGGTGGACAAACCTGAAAAAGAGTATCAAATAGGGATCAGACGCCATAATAACCCGATCTAATCCGTCCGCTACACACATTGAGGGGTAGGGGGGCGAGAGAGACAGAGTTTGGGGGGGGTGTAAAAAGGGAAGGGGGTGAGGATGGACCTCAGAGAAGGATGGGGGGACATTCCCCCCCATCCCCGCCCCCCTTTCGGAAGCTCCACGCTGATTCCCCCTTTTCAAACATGTTTAGATTACAGAATTCGTCCTCCGGGGGCAAATATAGATCTTGTATATTGAGTCACTCAGGCGGCAAAGATATTAGACACGCCTTAGGAGAGAGGAGGTGGGTAGGAAGTGAAAGAAGAGAGAGAGAGAGGCAGTAGGTAAGGAGAGAGAGTGGGAAACCCTCTCTCTCTCTCTCTCTCTCTCTCTCTCTCTCTCTCTCGCTTTTGCTTTATCTCACTGCAGAGAAGACATCATCAAGTAATCAAGTGACCATAAGGGATTATGACAAATTTTCTCTTTCTCTCTCTCTTACCTTCCCTCAAAGATTATAACAAACTTTGTCTCTCTCTCTCTCTCTCTCTCTCTCTCTCTCTCTCATTGCAGAAAAGACATCACCAGATAAATGAAACGAAGATTATTCTCAAAGATTATGACAAAGTTCTCTCTCTCTCTCTCTCTCCTCTCTCTCTCTCTCTCTCTCTCTCTCTCTCTCTCTGTGCAAAAAATAGTTTGCAATTATATGAAACAAAAGAATATAAGAAACTGTCTCTCCTCAAGAATCATAAACTCTCTCTCTCCCTCTCTCTCTCTCTCTCTCTCTCTCTGCAATAAATTTTAAAAATATATTTTAAATATATGAAACAAAAAGACTACAACAACCTGTCTCTCCTCAAGAAATATAACAAACTCCCTACTCTCTCTCTCTCTCTCTCTCTCTCTCTCTCAAAAAATTGTTGTAAATAAATATATGAAACAAAAATATTACAGCAACCTCTGTCTCTCCTCAAGAATCATAACAAACTCTCTCTCTCTCTCTCTCTCTCTCTCTCTCTCTCTCTCTCTCTCTCTCTGCAACAAAAAAGGTTTAATATATGAACCAAACAAATTACAACAGCCTCTGTCTCTCCTCAAGAATCATATACTCCAATCTCTCTCTCTCTCTCTCTCTCTCTCTCTCTCTCTCCAAAAAAATTTTCGCAAATAAATATATGAAACAAAAAGTCTACAGCAAAAAACCAACCCCTGCCCCTCCTCCTCAAGAATCATAACAACTCCCTCTCTCTCTCTCTCTCTAAAATTTCTCTCCTCTCCTCTCTCTCCTCTCTTCTCTCTCTTCTCTCTCTGCAAAAAAAAAATGTTTAATATATGAACCAAACAATTACAACAGCCTCTGTCTCTCCTCAAGAATCATACTCAATATCTCTCCAACTCTCTCTCTCCTCTACCTCTCTCTCTCTCTCTCTCTCTCTCCTAAAAATTTTACGTAAATAAATATATGAAACAAAAAGATTACAGCACCCCTGCCTGCTCCTTAAGGAACTCATAACAAACTCTCTCTCTCTCTCTCTCTCTCTCTCTCTCTCTCTCTTCCAAAAATTTTTCGTAAATAAATATATGAAACAAAAAGTCTACAGCAACCCCTGCCTCTCCTTAAGAATCATAACAAACTCTCTCTCTCTCTCTCTCTCTCTCTCTCTCTCTCTCTCTCTCTCTCTCTCTCCCCACAAATAGCAGCAGAGCAGCAGCAGAGCAGCAGTATAGGAGGCGGTGGGTCGGTCTTTCGGTCGGCCGGTGGCATGATCGAAGGGAGAGCTCATATTACCTACAGAAGGGGAGGTATTCATTCTCACCCCGCAGTTTGTACACACACCCGACCGACTTACTCCTCCAAAAAGACTATCAGATGAGAGGGGTTCCCTTTCTTCTCCCCCTCTCCCCGTCTTTCCCAAATCAGGCCCCCTTCTCCTCCTCCCCCTCTACCCTTTCCCAGGGCCCCCACCCCCATTCCCTGTAACCCTCAACCTTCATTTCCAAAGACTGCCAACATGGGATTAGCCTTCTGTACTGTTACCATTATTGGGATTACTGCCCTGACTATTATCCATTATTACTATTAGCCGTGGAATAGTATCAGAGAAGGCCGCATTATATATGAGCGGTAAGCAGTCAGAATGCAAGTATATAGTCTTTAGCTATGTAAGTGATACCACTTTAAGATCAGTATTTATCAATGAATTTCTTTTTCGATTTAATGCTACGGAATTTATTCAGGGAATGACAATGTTAAGACAATCTTTTTTCCTTCATATCAGCTTATTCATATCGAACAAAAATGAAGCGTTAGTCTCACGACCTTATAAATCAGAAGCATTCGGAAATTGTATCTAATGCTGAATATAATCTAAAAGGTAAATGATATCATGGCCATGATCGCCCATAATTTCGTTTGTGCGAACAGCTGTCACCACCAGCAGAAGATTATAAGAAAAATAAAAAATAAATTATAAAGAAAAAAATTACATAACACAACTGCGTTTTACAAGGGTATTTTTGCTTCACGCACAGTTAGTCGAAAATGTGGAAAACGACATAATTACGTACTTGGACTAAAATAAAATCGATAGTACCTAACAACTTAGAAAGGAGGAGATGAGGCGAATACTTATTTATTACGTGCGTTCAGATTCTTTCGCAAATGTCAGCGTTTTAAGAAAATTATTTTGGTTATTCTTTTCTTACATACCTATTGCTTCCGTACCAGAAAATATAACTGTAAATGCTTAGGTTTACGTTTAAATTGGATGACTAATTTTTCGTTCACATTTATACTTTTTCTCATATATATATATATATATATATATATATATATGATATATATATCATACTATATATATATATATAGATATATATATATATATATATATATATATATATATATAGATATAATATGGCATATTAGTTTAATTTATAAGAAATTCAACCAGTAATCCGTTTTCAGTAATTTCGGCCTCTTCCAAGTCAGTAACAAAATAAATACCGTCATTCTTTTGGCTGAAATAAAATAATCTAAAACGAGAAATATATAGCAAAAGCATTTATGGTACAAAAGGTAGAATACAAAGATGAGTCATTGTTACCTGATTTTGTCTAAATCAAAGGTATTCACCATCTTCGTACAGATTCCTAAGGATACTGATCTATTCCATCTACGGATATATCTATTTCATGTATACCATGTAACTGTCATTTTAATCTTTTTTAATGATTCACAAGATAAGTTTCTTTGCAATCTTTACAACAATCTTCGGTTGAATACCAGTAACAAAATACCGAGCGATTAAAAATGATAAACAAACGCCATTGTTTCATATGAAATGTTATAAAAAAAATTCGTGACGTAAAAAATTATAGTGGTAAATGCTCAGTAGTGCACAGAAGTGCTATCGACACTAAGGCCTCTGTATGGAACGAGAGAGATAGTTCAGAAAAGAAAGCTAGCTTTTGACATATGAGAATTAGCAGACCAAAATTCAAGCAATTTAAGATATTTGCCTGCTCATACCTTCATAATACAATTCTTATTATTAATATAGTTTTACTGTACCACTAGGAGCCTTCTGAAGTAGATTAGGAGAATCTGTTATAATACTTTATACAACATAAAAATTGCACAAAAAATATGTGTTTTCTCTTTCACTGCACGCAATCAAAGATAAATTAAAAACTTAAATTTTTAAATAAAACAAATAATTAAACAAAATAATAAATGGATATAAATAAATTAACAAACAAATAAATAAATGAATAAAGATATGAATAGATAAAAAAAAAACTTTAACGGGAACAAAAAATCGGTAGGTTTAATCTGAAATCATTTCTAAATTCTGAACAAGGATTAAAACTCGGTGGATTATATTTTGATTTCCTGTTTATTATGAAAATTTTAGCAAATTTTCTTTATGTTCCAGTTTTTCCTCGTACACGCAAATATTGGAGAGGCCTGGCATCTAATAATTATAAAAATATACTTAACTTCACCCTAAGGCCGTAATACAAATACAGTTACATGAATGGCTATATTCGGACATTGCTAATAATAATAATAATAATAATAATAATAATAATAATAATAATAATAATAATAATAATAATAATAATAATATGTAATTAAACTTTTATCCGATGTGGCAACACTAAGAAGTACTCCAAATGAATAACTGATTGATTAACTTATAATATTTGTAAGCGCAATTTTATACTGTTATGTAAAAAAAAACCAAAAAAAAAAAGGAAAAAACATCATAATTAACACCTTTTAATAAAATCAGAACTGGATGAGTAATATAAAAAATAAACAACTTCAAAATCAAAACTGATTTTTTTCGTTCAAGGCGGACGCGAGAAATAAAAATAAAAATTATCTAAAAATCAGAATCTAGACAATGCTAACCTCAAAAACTAAAAGTATCGAGACTCCGTCGTCTACAGTACGTCTATTAGACGTCTTTCACATTCTAAGAGTCTACATCAGCAATAAAAACATAATTTCAACCTCTATGATTAAGGTTATAGACACAAACTTCAAAAATACTACATAATGTCAACCGCTATGGTTAAGGGTTAAGGACACACAAACTCCAAATGTCTGCATCAGCAATAAAAACATAATTTCAACCTCTACGATTAAGGGTTATCGACACTCAAACACCAAATGTCTACATCAACAACAACAACAACAAAAAAACAGCAATTTCAACTCTATGTTTTATAGACACAAACTCCAAATGTCTACATAAACAATAAAAACAATTTCAACCTCTATGGTTAAGGTTTATAGATACTCAAACTCCAAATGTCTATATAAACAATAAATCACGTCATCTCAACTACATATACCTGACGTTTACAGACACTCAAAAATAATTTATTTGTAAACAAATATATTCGTAGTAACCGCCGATCCAGAACATCTAAATTCTTAACAAATGGGTTTAGTACATTAAACCAGATACCAGAAATTGGTCTTAAAATCAATAACTCTGTTTCGTCTTTTTTATTTTCATATTTCTAAACCTTTGTCCTATTGACGAAAAGGATTCCAATGTAGCCAACATTTTTTGAACCGATGATATTGTTGAAATAAAAACAACTAAATAGTAGGAGAATCTCAAGCAATATTAAAAAATTCTTTATTTACACGGCGATAAACGCATTATTGAGGCCACTTACAAAAAAAATGAAATAAAAGTCTTCAATGTCAATATGGACACTGCAAAGCTGGATTGGTACTTATTTCATTTTAATGAAGCTCTGCCTGGTTAAAATTAATTCATTTTCACATTGGCGATTGCAATGGCTCTAGAGATGATAAATAAAATATCGCTCTTTTAAACAAAACAGGATACAAACACGCGTTACTGAGTTACATAATAATAATAATAATAATAATAATATAATAATAATAATAATAATAATAATAATAATAACTAATAAAAGGGAGAAACACCATCTTGAAATAGGTGTTAAAAATGATCACTGCATAAGCTGCCTTTAGTACATAGCAGGTGTTTCAACACCCTTTCAAAACCTACCAAACAATTAACAATAATAATAATAATAATAATAATAATAATAATAATAAAATAATAATAATAATAATAATAATAATAATAATAATAATATCTGAAACTCCCGTCGGCTAGATGATTTTCTCCATACATATCAATATTAATAATACTGTTATCATCATCATCATTATTATGGTTGTTATTATTATTATTACTAATGATTATTATTATATTCATTATTATTATTGATTATTTTATTATTATTCAAGATGAAATCCCTATTAGTATAGGAACAAGCCCGCCAAAGGGGACGCTCACTTGAAATTCAAGCTTCCAAAGAATGTGGTGTTCATTAGGAAGAAGTAGTAATAATAATAATAATAATAATAATAATAATAATAATAATAGCCAAACCATTGAGGCTCCCGTCGGCTAGATCAAACGACGGCTATTGAACCCCGCCCCAAACCCATTTTATCAACGAAGGGAAACACTTGATTTCCCCGAAGCATAAAGGACCTCCGGAAAGGACCCTCGCGGAGATTACTATTCAGGAAAAGGTGTTGGACACCATACCCGGACCTTTTCTTTCCCTTTTTCTTCAGATTCCGTCGAGGGGGCTTGGAGGTGGTGGGGGTTGAGGGGGTGGCTTATCCTATTCTGATGAATAAGCGAAAGAAAGGGCTTGATTCTGATTCGTTCAGGTTTGAAGAAAGGGGGATTTACCACCAGCGTCATTGTATTGTATGTATTGTATGTGATATAGCATAGTATATACATATATTTAAGATTTATATATATGTGTGTGTGTGTGTGTGTTATGTTTGCGTATGCAAAAATACTTAAATAATATATATATATATATATATATATAGATATATATATATACTATATATATACACACACACACACACACAACCACACACACACACACACACACACACACATATATATATATATATATCTATATATATAATATATATATATATATATATATATGTATATGGATATATTTATATATATAAATTTAACATATTCATATTAAAATCTTAGAACTTATAAAGGCATTATATGCAAACAACATTAAAAACAATAGACCAATTACCATACCCGACTCACCATGAGTACAAAGTATTATATTATAATAATAAACGATTATATACCAAAATCGGTACGATAATCCATAGCTAGCAAAGCCTCTTTTAACCTAACTTATTTAACTGTTTAAGTTAGCGGTAGGTCCTTCATTTAAAGATATCTTTAGTAAAATAATTTTGGGAGATTTGTATGTTTGAAATATCTCCAATAAACGTTTTGCCCTTGAAGCAAAAGTACTGGAATGTTTTTTCCTTATATCAATTATCTCCCAATACAGTGGTGGCAAAAAAACTTTGAAAAAACAAAGAACAAAAATAAAATCATAGGAACAGAAGGGGATGTGTATTTGTATATTTATAATACAAAACTATTGACAAATCTCAACATATGTCGAACAGGCTCTTACACTTTCACAATTATACAGTCAAATAATAGTAGCATTTGCGGTGTTAACTGAGTACATAGTCGCGATCAAAACTGTGTTCAAATAATACTCTGTCAATCTTATCTTCAGCCCTGCACTTCCTCTATCCCTTTCCCCCCCCAACCCCTTTCTCCACACCCCCGGCCCCGTCCCACCCAAGGCACTCAAGAGTCCCTCACAGATATTTCTGAAGGACGCGATTTCAGGCCTCATTGGCGCATGTGACCCAAATCAGAAGTGACCTTCAAGAATTGGAAAAAGTATAAACAAACATTTTCAAGTTCTTTAGCTTGCTTAAGCCTCTCATAGTCTCTCTCTCTGTCTCTCTCTTCCTCAAAAGCACACACACACAAACGTGACATTCGGCTTCTTCCATATTTATTGCATTCAAAACAACAGCTCCTCGCTAATACCCCTATTCGATCGTAACTTCGTCTCTCCATATTCGCCAACTTTCTCCCCCTCGCCCCCTCCCCCCATCTCTCTCTCTCTCTCTCTCTCTCTCTCTCTCTCTCTCTCTCTCTCTTTGTCGCCTTTTGTTGACCCAGCTCATCATTTCCATATATATGAACGTGAGAGCAGTTAACAATATTATATAGCGATAGACTGACGTCCGTATTTCCCCCCTATGCTCGCTCGCTCCGGGATTGTCTGCTTCCATTCACGCTGCCGAGAAATACAGCTACTGTCTATATAATATATAATATATATATATTATATATATTTTATATATATATATATATATATATATATACCTATAAATATATATATACATATATATATATATATATATATATATATGTGTGTGTGTGTGTTAAATTAATTTATTTTTATACTAACTCGAAAAGGCATTGAAAATTAATATTCTCTTTAATAGAATTTAAGCAAAATTTCTTTAAAAACTCAATACTAACTCGGGAAGGCATTGAAAATTAATATTCTCTTTAACAGAATTTAAGCAACATCTCTTTAAAAAAATTCATATTTGAAGGTCTGTCAACTTTCTTCTCTTTCAACCACAAACTATATCCTAAGGCCAGAGCTGCTGCGTGTTTAAAAAGTAATGATCACATTCTAAAGTGAACTGGAAACCAACTAGAAGATACGCCAATATACGTATATCTCAATACTGCCTTCATTCTTTTAGTCATTTTACTTTCTTGACATTAAAAAAATTCTCAAATTCTAACGATTTTCAGCAAATATTAAAACAATTTCCTTGACATCTGTTTTGCAAATTGCATTCGCTAGGAACGATCCCAGACTTCTGTATAAGAAATCAGTATATTTGCAGTCTCTCATCTTTGTCAAAATCAATTAATGGTTTTCTGTACTCTCCAACCTTTGTCACTATTACTGTATCGTGTTCTGTACTCTCTTATCTTTGTCAAAACACAGTATAGTATTATGAATTTTCTCATCTTTTTTAAAACCAGTTTCTTAATCTGTAATTCCTTAACTTTGTTAAAAACACGATCATATTTCATGGCCTCCCGTCTTTCGCAAATATAATGTATTATATTTTGAACCTCGTTCCCTTTGTCAAAATCACTGCAAAGTACTCGGTACTCTCTCGTCTTTTGCCAAAATTATTCTGTTGCCTTCCATCTTTGTCAAATTTACAGCTTCGTTTTCTGTGGCCTCCAATCTTTGTCAAAACTCAGTCCCATATTCTGAGGCCTCTGATTTTAGTCAAAAGGCTGTATATTATCTTCTAATTTATCATGATAGTTTAACTGCTGTGTCGAATTATGCGCCCTCTCACCTAGGTCATAATTGCTGTATCGATTCTGACGCCTTCTCATCTTTGTCAAATTAATGTTATCCTATTCTGTGCCCTTACAACTTTGTCAAAATAAATGTTATCATATTCTGTGCCGCTCTGCTCTTACAACTTTGACAAAATAGCTGTTATCATATTCTGTGCTCTTACAACTTTGTCAAAATAACTGTTATCATATTCTGTGCCATTACAACTTTGTCAAAATAGCTGTTATCATATTCTGCGCCCCCACAACTTTGTCAAAATAAATGTTATCATATTCTGTGCCCTTACAACTTTGTCAAAATAAATGTTATCATATTCTTGTTGCCCTTACCAACTTTGTAAATACATGTTTCCCTTAATTTCTAAAATGCCTTACAACTTTGTACAAAATAGCTGTTATCATATTCTGGCCCTTACAACTTTGTCAAACAAAAATAAAGGTTTATCATATTTCTGTGCCCCCCCCTTACAAACTTTGTCAAAATAAATGTTATCATATTCTGTGCCCTTACAACTTTGTCAAAATAGCTGTTATCATATTCTGTGCCCTTACAACTTTCATCAAAATAGCTGTTATCATATTCTGTGCCCTTACAACTTTCATCAAAATAGCTGTTATCATATTCTGTGCCCTTACAACTTTCATCAAAATAGCTGTTATCATATTCTGTGCCCTTACAACTTTCATCAAAATAGCTGTTATCATATTCTGTGCTCTTACAACTTTGTCAAAATAGCTATTATCATATTCTGTACTCTTACAACTTTGTCAAAATAGCTGTTCTCATATTCTGTGCTCTTACAACTTTGTCACAATAAATGTTATATTCTGTCCCTTACAGCTTTGTCAAAATAGCCGTTATCATATTCTGTGCCATTACAGCTTTGTCAAAATAAATGTTATATTCTGTGCCCTTACAACTTTGTCAAAATAAATGTTATATTCTGTGCCCTTACAGCTTTGTCAAAATAGCCGTTATCATATTCTGTGTTCTTACAACTTTGTCAAAATAGCGGTTATCATATTCTATGCCCTTACAGCTTTGTGAAAATAGCTGTTATCACATTCTGTGCCCTTACAACTTCGTCAAAATAGTTACCATATTCGGCGCCCTTTTATATATGTCAAGATCGTTGTATAGTACTTTGCGTCCCCTGATCTGTTCTCCAAAACTTTGTGACATATTCACTGCCCTCTCACCTTAGCCCAAATCCACAAATGATAATCTATGACCTAATAATAATAATAATAATAATGATAATAATAATAATAATAATAATAATTATTATTATTATTATTATTATTATTATTATTATTATTATTATTATTATTATTATTATTATTATTATTAAACTTAGAATTGAAGCTCACTTTCCATCAAGCGTACAGTCTGGCATTTACACTCATATGTTTTCATTCGTCGGTAGGACATTCAACAAAATGGCTAAACTACTCGAAGTCTGGCCGATATGGAGACTATCTAAAACTCGAAAGTCTCCTAAATAAAGAAATATAGACGGAAAATCATCATCAATATGTTGGTCTCGTTCTATTTCTACACCAGGACAAAATGGCGAATATAAAAACAGTCAAGTTACATACAGTCGTTAATAAGTATCGTACTCTGCCATGCGATACAATTACACTTTTTTAATGCTTCTGTTAATTTGTCATTCTAATTCCATATAATATATAAATATATATGATATATAATATAATTATAATAATATAATGAATATATATTATAATATAATATAATATAATATAATATATATATATAATAAAAATATAATAATATAATATAATATGCGCATTAAGCTACAAAATGTCCCTTAATATCTAATTCACTCTACCTCGGGATTAATATATTTTCATATATGTTAACTTGGATCTTTAGGTTTTGGAGTGACAAGCGTATCCAAAAAACGAGTAAAGAACTCAAAAAGTTAAGAGAGCATTATGGCTGTACAGTTGCATATGTGTATTATATATATATATATTATAATAATATATATATATATAATATATATATTATATATAATATATATATTTATATATATATATATAATATATTATATATATATATATATATTATATATATATAGATATATATATATATATATATATATATATATATATAGTATATATATATATATATATTACAAACTTTCCAAACCTTCCAAGGACTTCTGTCTTCATTGTCTTGTACAGAAAATCCTTTGGTATTTTTAAACTTTTTTTTTGAAAAAAATCTCCGTTAGGCACTATCATATTTATATGAGGTAAGTCCTGTTAATTAGATATGTAATGTAATATATATAATTATATTATAATATATATATTATTATATATATATATTAATATATATTATATATTAAACCTTCACGCCGCACTGCCCATCACAATAAAAGTCCCCCGTATGCAAAAAGGGGGGCTGGCCGAATTCAATCGCGATGCCATCAATACACAAATCAATATATATACATAAACAGACTCACCCGTCATTTGCATAATGAGCAATAAAATCACTCCCATAAATATATTCATTAAAAAGTTCATTTGCAAACTCCCCAGTACATACATCACAAATTTCGCCCAATATTTGCGCCGTTGACTGTCAAAACCTCCGTCGCCAATATATCATAAACATCCATGATGAGAGAGAGAGAGAGGGTATGTGTGTATACAAGCGTGTCTATGTATAAGCGTGCAATTAAGTGTACGTGTAAGGGAGTCTGTAGCCATTTTTCAATCCCCTTCAGCAATAACACAATCAAATTTATTCTTTAAAATGCGATTATTATTATTATTATTATTATTCTTATTATTATTATTATTATTATTCTGGATGCGACGACACGAGAAGTGGATGGCTGCTGCCTTACCTTCCCCTCCCCCAACCCCCGCACCCCCCCCCCCCCCTTCATCAGTAAGACAATCAAATGCATCCTTAAAAATGCGATTACTATTATCATTATTATTATTATTTTTATTATTATTATTATTATTCTGGACGACACGAGAAGAGGATGGCTGCTGCTGAGGGCCCCTCCACCCTCCAAAGACCCCCTAACCCCCAACCCCCTCCACAAACCTGTAACGCCATACTATACTCCGGCCGAGAGAGCTCGCCGCTGATTTGTGTTTGCGCGCCTGTGTGAAATAGGCTGATTGGATCGGGTAATTGGTGGCGAACCAATTAAATATCAATTCGAGTTCGCGCTCCATGTATAATTGGAACTCATTAGGGGCTATCATCCAAAATTTTTCGCTGCGCTGTCGAAATAAAAAAAAAAAGGATAGAGAGAGAGAGAGAGTGGAAAAAAAATAAGATAGGATTCAATGGAGTTCCCGTAACTGTCATCAGCTTTATTTATGTGGTCCGCGGTTGTTATTATTATTATTTCTTCTCCTTTTTTTTTACGTTTGTCTGTGGATGAATACGTGGTAGAGTCATGATAATTTTTCATTTTGTCGATCAAAGGAATCTCTTGTCGGCTTGGATATCATGTAAACATTGACACCAAGAGGTAATTGGTAATAGATTATCTTTGACGCTTTCTCTTGTAGTTGAAGGAATCTCTCTCTCTCTCTCTCTCTCTCTCTCTCTCTCTCTCTCTCTCTCTTTCTCTCTCTCTCTCTCCAGTACAAGTGATTAATGATTAGATGGGAAATCAAACACGTACAAATGCGAGAACTCGTCTTTTCGACTCTCGGTAATTACATTCCTAAATGTATCCCGATATTTTATCACATTTCACCCACGGCTTGGAGGAGTGACGATAACAAGTATTCGATCCCCGGGAGGAGATGAAGCTACGCGCGCTCCATAAGCAACCATGCTAGATGGAGCCGTTCGTTCAGTCACTAAATTCGTATTGAACAAAAAATAAATAAATAAATAAAAATGTGGAAGTGTAAGATGTCTCCATAAAATAGCCTAATTACATTAACATTCTTAATTGTAACAGGAGGAAATCCTCGCAGCTGCACTATGAAAGAATGGACGAACGAAAATATGACTGGAGGTACAGTAAAAGGAACGAAAGGGGGCGGTAGCTTGGGGCATAAGGGACGCTGCAACGAACCTTTTAAATCATGCCTACAGTGCACCGTGAGAGGAGCAATGACGGCGCTACCATCCTAAGGGGTTATTTGAATTCTGCGTCAATTTTTCGAATGCTTCCCTGAGTATTAACTATAGTAGATTCACATCAACCGTGCGTCTGATGTCTACGCCAATCCCTCATGACGCTCCTGATTTTCTGTTGATAAGCCAATCACAGGGCTGCTGGAAACTCTCAAGTCTCTCTCGGGAGAGTTCACATATTCAAGATGTATGTTCTACCTCCCCTGAGGGATACGTCTTTCAAAAGTATCCCTCAGGAGAGGTGGAATATACTACAGCCTGCCTATGTGAATTTTCGAGAGAGACCGAGTTTCCAGCCCTGTGATTGGCTTACCAACAGCCAATCAGGAGCGTCGTAAGGGACTGGCCTAGACATCAGATGCACGGTTGATGTGAATCTACTATAGTTACAAGCTCGAGATGATGTATAAAAAAAAAGTCGTAGATTTGAATGAAATTCATATTCCTTCTCTTGGATTACCTCCTACAAAATGGTCATTAAGTAATTTTCCTTTTATAAAAGGGAGCAAGTGCCTACAGACCTTTTATATAATTTCTTTCCATTCTCTAAATTAATCTAAAAGTGCCCACTTTCTCGGACGCTACAAAATACCTTTCTAATTCAACTTTCCTTTAGAGCTCTTTGAAGTTTTAAAACCTTTCTCTTTTTCTCTCTTTGAAACGTAATAAAGGAAGGGAGAACTTAAAAGGTGGACAATACGAATTACCTGTTTCCCAGTCTTGAACAATCTCTTCTCTCTCTCTCTCTCTCTCTCTCTCTCTCTCTCTCTCTCTCGTTGCTTTTACTTTCTCTCAGTGAAGAGAAGACATCAGATAATCATTATAACACACTTTTAAATCTCTCTCCTTCCCTCAAAGATTTTAACAATCTCTCTCTCTCTCTCTCTCTCTCTCTCTCTCTCTCTCTCTCTCTCTCTCTCTCTCTTGCTTTCTCTCAATGAAGAGAAGACATATCAGATATAATCAACGAAACGTAGAGATTATAACACACCTTTTCTCTATCTCCTTCCCTCAGAGATTTTAACAATCTCTCTCTCTTCTCTCTCTCTCTCTCTCTCTCTCTCTCTCTCTCTCATTATCAGCTAACAGCTGAAGTACCCAGACAGCTGAAGAAACTAATCTGTGGAGAAGGGGATTAGCGGGATTACCATAGCTTTTACAGAGGGATTACAAGTGGATTACATGACCGGCGCTGCTCGCGGTAATAAAATGGAAGAGAGGAGGGAGTGGATGCTCCCTAACTTCCTCCTCTCTCTTCCCTCCCTCCCCCCTTTTCCTCTTCCTTCAATCCTATTCCCCTTCCCTCTCCTCTCTCTTCTCTCTCTCTTATCCCTACTCTATTCTCTATGAATTGGAGTTGACAAAGAGTAGAAGAGGAGGAGTAAGAGTTTCTCTCTCTCTCTCTCTCTCTTACCTACTCCGTCGTCTACTTCTATTCTCGGTTGGAGTTGACGAAGAGAAGAAGAGGAAGTAATAGCAATGGTGCGTCATGGAAATGCAACGCGAGATGGAGGATGCTATCACTCATCGACGCACGTCACTGTAATGGCGACTTTATGGAAAATTATAAATGGGTGAGATAGATAAATAGATATATGAATAATTCAAATAAGAAATTAATAGATTTATAAGAAAAATAGATTTGAAAGAAGAAAAAAAATAAATGATTTATGAGAAAATAGATTTATATATAATAATATGAGAAAATAAATAATTTATAAGAAAAAATATATATTTATAAAAAGAAACTAAATAGATTTATATGAAAATAAATATTTTTAGAGAAAACCAATATTTTATTTGAAAATAGATAAATTTATAAGAAGAAAAATGTATATTTATATGAATAAAATAAATAGATTTATACGAAAGTAAATATTTTATATGATGAAAATAAATATCTTATAAGAAAATAAATAGATTTATAAGAAGAAAATAAATAAATTTATAAGAAGAAAAATATATATTTATACGAAGAAAATAAGTAGATTTATACTAAAGCAAATATATTTATATGAAGAAAATAAATATCTTATGAGAAAATAAATAGATTTATAAGAAGAAAATAAACAGATTTATATGAAGAACTAATAATAGATAGATATAATTTTATGAAAAAAAATAAAAAAATATATTTTATAAGAAAATAAATAGATTCATAAGAGGAAATAAACAGATTTATAAGAAGAAAGTAAGTAATTTACAAGAAAATAAAATAGATTTATAAGAATAAATAATTTACAAGAAAATAAAATAGTTTTATAAGAAAATAAGTATATTTATCAGAAGAAAACTAATAGATTTAATAGTTGAAATTTAACAAAACAATCTAATTCAATTCAAAAAGCTTAGTTTCTATGTCACAAGGACGATATGATTTCACAAAAGCAACGTTCAAAATAAACCACCTTGTTATAAGGAAAGAATCGATACAGGCATCTAAGTGACCAGAAGGTTCCACGCTTAAAGACAAGCTATGCCAAATTCTCAAAATGTCAAACTAATCTTGGACAGGTTAATGCATAAATTGCATGAATTATCAGCTGATTTTAAGCTTAATAGAGCAAATTTCAGACGAAGTCATTTAATCATCAGAAGGTACCATGCTTAATTACAAGCTATGTCAAGATAACACAATGTCAAACTAATCTTGAGCAGGTAAATATATTAAGCATGAATTGATTTTAAACTGAGCTACGAAATATCTTTTGTAGCATCTCTAAAATGAAAGAAAAAAATAGTATTTTCTCTATATAAAATATGCTTAACAACCAAAACCTATTAACTTC
The DNA here is from genome assembly GCF_015104395.2 of Macrobrachium nipponense. Classification (NCBI taxonomy): domain Eukaryota; kingdom Metazoa; phylum Arthropoda; class Malacostraca; order Decapoda; family Palaemonidae; genus Macrobrachium; species Macrobrachium nipponense. The sequence continues at coordinate 138,069,438 of NC_061108.1, forward strand.
CAAGGTGATAAAGAACTATCGAATATATCGTCTCTTTTAAATGGGTAAATAAACAATGAAAGTAACAGTAAATATACTGATATATAAATTCGGGCCAAAGGCCAAGCTCTGCTATCTATGAGGTCATTCAACGCTGAAAGAGAAATCGAGAGTAAATTGGTCTAAAAGGTGTAACAGGAGGAAAACCTCAAAGCAGTTGCACTATGAAGCAGCTGTTAAGGAGAGGGTGGAAAGTAAGATGGAAGAAACAGCGAGAATACGAAAGGAGGTACAGTAAAATGAAAGAAGTCGCAGCTAGGGGCCGAAGTGATGCTGGAAAGAACGTTGAAGTGATGCCTACAGTGCACCGCGTGAGGTGCACTGATGACGCTAATCCTTACGGGAAACAATATATATAAACGAAATACAAATTGGAATAAAAATACGATATAAACACTTGGAAATGGATGTTGAATGTAGAAATTTAACTGTTATAATCGGCGTTTAAATAAAATGAAAAATATAAAGACTAATGACGTATTTGCACATATATGACAAAAAATGATAGTCGACAAAACAAATGAAAAATAAAAATGGCAACTGCGCCGACCCAATAATTTCGATCTATGAAACAATTATTGGGCATGTAATGATTTTCATAGTCCCATTTTGTAAGCCGTCGATATATTTCCCCTATGTACACTGTCAAAGCACTAATGAAAGGATAAAAATTCTTGAAATAAAGCATAAAAATTTTTGTGTAATAAGATATTCATTTGATTTAGTAAAATAACTGTTGCTAAACATTATTGAAGCATTTTCGTGTAAATGTGTATATATATATATTAATATATATAGATATATATATATATATATATATAATATATATATATATATATATATATATATATATGTATACATAAAAATACTTTATACATATATATTAGAATGGAATATTAATATACACCCTATATAAATAGGAATAATTATAGATATAGATCATATATATATATATTATATATATAATATATAATATAATAGTATACTATATAATATATATAAGTTATGAGATCTTTATAATTAAATATAATATAATATATATTATATTATATAATGATATATATATATTATATACACATACACACACACACACACACATAATATATATAATATATATATATATATATATATATATATATATACATATATATATATATATACACATACTCACACACACACAATATATATATATATATGTGTGTGTGTGTGTATGTATATATATAGAATTAATATTGTATATATATATATATATATATATTATATATATATATATATATATATATATATATCTATATATATCTATATATATATATATATATATATTTATATCATATATATATGTATGTATACATATGTATATATATAAAAACACATACATACATCAAATATAAAATATATATTATATATATATATATAGAGAGAGAGAAGAAGAGAGAGAGAAGAGAGAGAGAGAGAGAGAGAGAGAGAGGAATGGTGGCGGTATCAAGTGAACACGGAAACTTGGGGGCATCTCAATTCGAAAACCACCTCTTTCCAGAACACCGTGGGAAAACTGCTTCTATTGGCTTGGTTTCGGCGGAAACCAGCGAGTTCCGGAATGTGTGATTCTGGAGGGAGCGAACGGAATCTGACAGCTGTCAAAATATACCGAGAGTAGTAATAAGGCGTTTCAGTGTAAAGATGGAGATAACAGTCAAAATATCGAATAAGCGCCATCTTAAGAGAATGCCGAACATCTTCCATATAAAATAGAGAATGAAATACATGAAAGCAAGGAAATGATATAATGGTGTCATATAACAAGAAAAATTTTATTTATTCAGCAAAATTAAAATCAAAGTAAATAAAAAATTAGTGAGATTAGGAGAAAACTACACAAAATAAGGAAACTCTCCATGTGAAATTGGCAATGAAATAAATGAAAGCAAGGAAATGATATAAAGGTGTCATAAAGCAATGTGGAAAATATTTATCATTATTCAGAAAATAAAAGTAAAAAAAAAACAAGGAGATTAGGATAAAATAGCACAAAAGCAGAAAATTTATCATATAAAATAGACAATGAAAAACGTGACATCAAGGATATTATATAAAGGTGTCATATAACAATATGAAAATTATTTATTATTATTCAGAAAATAAAATAGAAGTAAAAAAAAATGAAAGAGATTGGGAGAAAACTACCCAAAATAAGAAAACTTTCCATGTGAAATTAGTAATGAAATAAATAATTGCAAGGAATTGATATAAAGGTGGCATATAGCAATAAGAAAAATTCTTATTATTATTCAGTAAATGGAAATAAAAGTCAAATACGAGCAAGTTTAAGATAATGCTACACAAGAGCAGGAAAAAACTTTCCATATAAAATAAACAATGAATTAAATGATATCAAGGACATGATATAAAGGAGTCGTATAACAATAAGAACAATATTATTTATTGTTATTCAGAAAATAACTTAAAAGTCAAATACGAGATAAATCAGGAGAAAACTACATAAGTTCAAACAAAAAATTTCGACGTAAAATTGGCATTAAAATAAATGACTGCAAGGAAATGATAATAAAAGTGTCATGTAACAATAAGAAAAATATTATTTATTATCATTCAGAATTTGAACGCTATTCATATGGAACAAGCCCACCACAGGGGCCACTGACTTGAAATTCAAGCTTCCAAAGAATATGGTGTCCATTAGAAGGAAGTAACAGGAGGTAAAGGGTTACACAGAAAAAATGGCTGCATATTAGTTTTGGCGAATGTTCCAGCAACAGGAATCTGAAGCGCTTTTCGTATTGTAGTTTTAGCATTAGTTAAGTAATAGATAAGCTAGCGATGCTAAAAATTATACGTTTGTAGGTACCATACCGTCAATTATACGGACTAAGCATTAGATATCATTGCAACATTTACTAAAGAAAAAATAAAAAAATAAACTAATGCGTGAATCGTGGGTGAATAGATATCAACAGGACATTTAACGAATTCTGAGTGACATTTTGTATATTCCATATATATGGCCCTGAGCTGAAATTAAGGATATTATTATTATTATTATTATTATTATTATTATTTTATTATTATTATTATTATATTATTATTATTATTATTATTATTAATTAGCAAGCATCGGCTATGGGAAGATACGTGAAGATGATTCATTGTAATAAATACAACATACACTAAAACACTCGGTTTATACCTGTATTCCGAGATTCTGTAATAGATTTCAAAAATATGTCGTGACGAGTTACCGTAATACAAAAGCATTATATATTATCAGCGCATGTTTAATTCAGCGTGACCTCATCTTACCGTAATAAAATACAATTGCCTATATGTTTATTTCACCAGGATGTCTTGTTAGGGCGAAAGCAAAGCTGGATATTAAATGAAAAGGTAGATTGAAAATAAAAATAAAAAAATAATTTAGCAGTTTTTCTAACTGAACATTAAAACTTCGTTTCTGAAAACCAACACAGTAGTGTAAATGCAAAGAGATATATGTGGTAGTACTTATTCAAATTTACAATAGCACAATTATTTATACATTGCTGAAGGATAACCTTTCTATGGAAATTAGCCGACATATTGATGCGAGTGGAATTACATTACTTAACACATTTACGACAGCGAAGAAAAGGTAACCAAAAAAATATAATAAATAAATAAACGAAAAATTCCCCAGAAAAAACAGATATCAATTATGAGGTGAAAGTCTCATTGGAAAGACTTGATGTTCTTTGAAGAGGAATAAAACCCAAATGTTTAAAGTAGTATAAATGTGCAATTATTAGAAGCTTTATTTATAATGTGGATATTTTATCAAGGAACAAGCAAAAAATCCTTGAGTTTCCTTAGCAACCTTCTGCAATGAGGGGAAAAAAGAAAGGAGTAAGATTATAGCATATTATGAATAAGAAATAGCGGAAACACTGACGAAGTGATCAAGAGCCTTCAGCTATTTCTTACGCGTTTGGCTGTACCTCCATAACAAGATCCATTTTATGAGAACATGAAATTCATAATAAAAGACAGAATTAGACACGACGTAAAACTCCTTCCCAGCAAAATTCAAACAGTAAACTAATCTTGGCACAACCGAAGATAAGGAAGTTAGATTTTGCCGAGAGCAAAAACCGAAAATATTCGAGCGAAAGATCATGTGTTCCGATAAGGCCAAGTCATTTTCTTTAATACCTTGTTTGTTGCCTCTCTCTCTCTCTCTCTCTCTCTCTCTCTCAATCTTATTTCCTCATCTGTCTATTCATGAGACCAGACTGTCATTTTATGCCAATCATACAATAATTTCACCTATTTTCACCAAATTCTCTTTCACACCTTCCAAACTGCTGCCATTACAGTTCATGATCTTCAACACAATCTCGGTGCTTCTATTATCCTACCCGTCTCTCTCTCTCTCTCTCTTCCTTTCTTGTCTTTCTCACCCCCTCCCTCCCTCCCTCCCTCCCACCTCCCCCCAACCCTTCCTTTTCCCTTCCCCATTCCTCTCTCTCTCTCCTTCTCCCTATTTATCCCGTCCTCCGTTCCACCGCCCTTCTCCTCCTCCTCCTCCTCCTCCTGACGATAGACAAGCAAGCGAAGCTGACAACTTCATCAGGAGCCTCAGTACGCGTTCACTCTTTTGTAAAATCCTTCGCATTGTGGTGACCTGCCCTCCGACACCTTTGGGGAACCTCTCTCTCTCTCTCTCTCTCTCTCTCTCTCTCTCTCTCTCTCTCTAGGTGGATGTTTATTTGCATGCATCGGACTGTTACCGAAAAACTTTTTACGTGAAGCCACAGATAGCACTCTCATTAATCTCTTTCTCTCTCTCTAGATGTTTATTTGCATGCGATTTCTCTCTCTCTCTCTCTCTCTCCTCTTCTCTCTCTCCTCTCTCTCTCTCTCTCTCTCGGTGGATGTTTATTTGCAAGCATCGGACTATTACAGAAAAACTGTTTGCGTGAGGCCACATATAGCACTCTCATTAATATCTCTCTCTCTCTCTCTCTCTCTCTCTCTCTCTCTCTCTCTCTCTCTCTGGATGTTCATTTGCATGCATCGTGCTGTTACAGATGTCTTTGTCTTTTTGACAACTTTTATTAGACATAATTATGTCTAACTTGAAAAACTGTCTTTGTGAGGCCACATATAGCACTCTCCTTAATCTCTCTCTCTCTCTCTCTCTCTCTCTCCTCTCTCTCTCTCTATACAACAAGAAGCGTCTATCACCATAGGAATTTTGGAGACCATAACTGTTATTATAGGATTAATTCAAAAGCGACACCGAGGGAGTTTCGAAATCGTTGCACCCAGAACGAATTCAAAATTAATATAACAACCCACACCTGTTTGTACCTGTGTCACAAAGCGCTAACAAAATGGAGAGGGCTAGACAAATAACCTGGATAATGGAGGAGGTATGGGGGAAGGGGGAGGCGGGTTGAGGGGCGGGGGTTAGGTGAGAGGTGGTTATATGGAAGAGATGATAATGGGACTATAAGCTATGGAGCGCTTTCCAAGTGCGTGTTGCATTAGGATCGCCTATCAAAGGCAGGGGTGTATATTCCTAATGGGTTACCTCCTCCTCCTCCTCCTTGCAACGTCGCTCCTCCTCCTGCTGCTCCTCCTCCCTTTACAAATTCCCTCCTCCTTCTCACCCTCACACTCTCGTTCGCAGGTAGACCTCCCATTGAGGTGATTTTCCCTTCTGCAGATGTAGGTATTTTCTCTCTCTCTCCCTTTTGCAATCTCTCTCTCTCTCTCTCTCTCTCTCTCTCTCTCGGTCACGGCTTTTTAAGCCAGTCGGTAAGTGCTAAAGAACGCCTGATAAAAGGGAGGGAGAGAGAGAGAGAGAGAGAGAGAGAGAGAGAGAGAGATTATGCTCCCACGAGATGTTTGAGGAGAACGATTGCACGCCCCTGAGGGAAGGATGTAAGCTTATCATTATAATTAAATGCCCCGTACTATAAGGCGTATTTGGTTTCTCCAGTCCATGAGTGAGCATCCTGGCCAAAGCCCTCGCCGGGCGTTGGGGCGCAACGTAAAGCCCTTCGTCGGATACCCAACTTTTGAGCCTTAGGGTCCCCCGGACTTGAGGTCGAAATGGAATCGCAGCTCTTGGGCGTCATGATACGCCCCTACGACCGTCGCATGCCGAGTACCTAAAAGCCATGAATAATCTCTTGTGTTAAAAGCTGTTTCCAGTTAAGACATCATCCTTACATGTTTGGGAGCCTGGAAATGGCGCTGGAAGACAAGGCAGACACCGCCGAGGAGACGGGTCACCGGCTAAGAGACCACTGTGACCAATTGTTTCTTTCTCACAAACCGCGGCTCGTATTAGCGCTTGGGTTAAGGTTATGCGAGGAGACCATATAAAGAAAGAGAGAGAGAGAGAGAGAGAGAGAGAGAGAGAGAGAGAGAGAGAGAGAGGTTAAAAAGATGGCGGACGGAGAGCGGATTGAGCTGAAAGGCGAATCCTCGGTAAAAGCTTTATTTCGATACGGACGCCCTATAAAGCCCTTGATCGCTCTTTGAGTATAATAACATATTTCTTCTTCTTCTCCCCCTTTTTTTTAAAGGTGTGTGTGTGTGTGTGTGTGTCTGTGTGTGAGCACGCATTGTCTTCGGCGGGGATCAGAAAGGTGAGAGAGAAAGACGTGGGGAAGGTCCTCCTTCGAATTCTTTGCCTTTTGTTAAGGTGCCGACTAACTAACACAACACGGCGCTGAGAAATTCACAGCAGTTTTCAAATGAATGGAGATATTGCATATGTCCACTGCACTTTCACACAGAAATCCCTTATCTTACTTCTTACTTTTAGTTATTTCATGTCTATTGCACCCTCACGCAATTACCCCTTATCATAATTTGTTTTAATGATGTTAATCATGTTAATAAATAACCAGAAATGATTGGCATCTGTTCTCAAGAGAAGAATCCAATAACTTGGTTTCATTAGCTTGTGTAAACTTGCTTGGAACAGCCTCCCTGAGGAAGTCGTACAATTGGAAGTTAAAATATTCATGCGAAAATACAATGCATTTATACCCTAAAGAAATTCTTATTTTAATATTCCACTGACACTTTTAATCGATCTATTTATAAATTTTTTTATTTATTTTTCTTTTCTGGAAACTGATCTCTTCTTCCTATATTTCCTATTACCTGCTCGTTACATCTTTCAAATAAACATCATCATATTCTTTTAGAAGCTTCTTCAATTTAGAGACAATGTGTTCATCACTCTTAGAAGTTACTTTTTTATATATAATCTGGATTACAAATGTGAATAAATGAAAAGTAAAATCTTAAAAACTCTATAAGCATTCACTTAATCCATACATTTTTCTTAAGTGATTTATGAATTTTAGAATTCACAAAACTACACATACAAACTAAGTCAAAGGACTAAAAGTCTAAAAAATTTTACTTGGTAAGCAAACCGCTGACTCTCCTAGAACCCTGGAAAGAGGATAGTTACCCCTTTCATCTCGGAATTCTAAGAAACAAATTCTAAAGTACCCAACAAAAATTTATTTCTATATTATAAAACATTCGGTTTTCCTATTACCACTGGATACTTGATATTAAAATTCCCGAAGGGCCAGTAGTACACTCTGGGAGTCCTGAAGTATAATATAATCTCTTTCATGTTGAATTAGAATTTCTCTCAGTGTCATTAGGATGATATTTAGTTTGACTTAGTTGAGTTCAGCTGACTATAGGATTTAGGCCAAAGGCCAAGCACTGGGACCTATGAGGTCATTCAGCGCTGAAATGGAAATTGACAGTAAAAGATTAGAAAGGTGTAACAGAAGGAAAACATCAAAGCAGTTGTACTATGAATCAAGTGTTCGGAGAGGGTGGACAGTAAGATGAAGAAAGAGAATAGGAAAGGGGGGGCCTAAAGAAGGCACGCTGCAAAGAAACTTAAGTAATGCCTACAGTGCACCGCATGAAGTCCAATGACGGCACTACCCCCTCTACGGAGGAATATCTTGTGTTTAGACGCAATGAAAGGGAAGTATTATTAGAAATGGACACAAAATCTATAAGCTAAAGAAATAAATCGACATGATCACGTATCTTAAGCAGTAAGCGTCAGAACAGTTAAGAATATTGGGAAGATATAGTGATTGCAATGACTATACTCGGTTTTTTTCCATCTGTCCATCCGGCTGTGGTGTTTTTGTATGGTAACACTGCGTCCCGGGCTTTAAATAGTTACGCTATGTGTAAGTTTTAGGTAAATAAAAGGATATCTGGGTGTACATTTGCAACTGAAAAGTGTTTTAATAAATTACAGTATGCGAATTACACCGTTAATATTCGAAATAGGATATTATTATTATTGTTGAATGTAAGCAATGTAACTATCTAAAGCCCGGGACGCAGTGTTACCATACGCAAACACCACAGGCGGATGGACAGATGAAAAAAAACAGAGTATAGTCATTTTATACGTCAAAAATAGATGCAGAGGTGCACTAAACGAGTTAGTGAAGACACAGATCAACGTTTCTGTGAGGTTTCGTTATGATGCAATGATACGAACGAAGGCTTTGTCATCAAGAGAAGAATTTGAATTTGCCTAGCGTAACATATTGGCCCTTTTATCGTCTTGCCACGAAACTGGGTACCAATGGGGCAATGTTGATGACACCCACTTGATAAACATTAAGCAAATTCAGCTTTGCTATCCAAACGTCTTTGCTACATAAAGCGTTTTTGAAAATTAGATGCTAGAATCTGTAGTTCTCCAGATCAAATGCTAGAATGTGCAGATTCCATAGTGCCAAAACTCATGGGGGAAGACAGAAATCTGGCACTGAAATTTATATATAGATAAAAGCTTCACTAGTGTTTTATCACTTGCTGGAGGGATGAATGGAATCTCCCCCCTCAACCCTTCCCCTCCATAACCACCCCCCACACACATGCCCCATTCCCTTCTGATTACTTTCAAATATTTTCATGTTTCAGTAATAATTCCAGTGCCTGACCGTGTTTAAGAGATTCATACATATTTCTATAAATATAAATAAAATTTTGTCTACTTACTACGAAACCTCCACATGCAAACGCACTTGTACTGTACATGCAAACAGAGGAGAAGAGAGAGAAGAGAAGAGAAGAGAGATAGAGAGGAGAGAGAGAGAGAGCAGGTAAGAAAAGTGGTAATTTAAGTATGCAAAGGAAATGCAAGGACTACAATGCATTGCATACTTCCAACAGCCAGGTGCTTAGGTAGGAAAATGAAGGTTGGGATCACATACCTGACGTAGCTACATTGTTACTGTTTGTTTGTCACATTACATACATACGATGATATATATATATATATCATATATATATATATATATATTATATATATTATATACACACATATACATATTTATATATATATATATATATATATATATGATATATATACGCATCTATAAATTTATGTCTATGTTGAGAGTAATGAGAATTACACTAAAAAAAAACTCAATGCAAGAGATTTCTGTCACTTGTTTCATCATTAAAAATTAACCCTCGGCTTCGTCGTGGAGAGGTTGAAATTTCAGAGAAAGAGAGAGAGAGAGAGAGAGAGAGAGAGAGAGAGAGAGAGAGAGAGAGAGAGTCTGATAACCATGTCAGTAACAACATTCTTGAAGCATGAAAGTAACCTAAACATAAATATATCAGTTTCTCAGTAAGCCTGTCCATCAGGAGAAAACTCCGGAATATAATCATAATAAACATATCTTGAGAGACGATTGCGTCATCAATCACGTCTTGATGGCTGCGCATGCGCCTCCAGAGACCCACCAGAGACCCACCAGAGACCCTCCAAACCAGAGACCCTCCAGACCAGAGACCCTCCAGACCAGAGACCCTCCGGAGACCCTCCAGAGACCCACCAGAGATCCACCAAAGACCACAGCCAGCGGCCGCCGCCTGTGAAACTCGAGAAGGTGTCGAGGGAGGTTAATGGTCATTACGCTTTTCATAGAAAAAAAAAGGGGGGGGGGGGTAGGGGGGTTGGAGCCATTTGCTCCTTTCTGAGGAAACAGTGCTGGGGTCCCCGAAAGGTGGTGTCCTGAGGACGTTCTAAAAGGGAGCTGGAGACTTAAGGGGGGAGAGGATAACACCTCTTAATGCTACTACAGCTAACGGCTTTTAAATTCACTTTCTTCTTCTTCTTCATTTCTTCATGGACAGTTCGGTCTTCGGTTTTGTGGTCGCCGACGGCAGCGGCTTCTCTATATGCCCCTTTTACCAGATGATGTCGCACTCATGAGGTGCCATTGTTTGCGTCTCACCTCTTGATATGACGTTTCTTCGGCCCGTTTCTCCTGGGGCTGTTTTCGAGGAGTGTAGCTGCAGCCGCGTGTGTAATAATTGTTACACTCCCAGTGAATGACGTCGTGAACTCGAGTGTAAAAACAAATGCCAAGTTTCTTCGTCTGTAAGTTGAGTATTTACGGTTGGTTGGTAGTGATTTTAGCTGGCTTTGTGCCAGCACGGGCTCTTGCTCCTGGAGCAGTCCGTAAGTATTTAGGAAGAACCTTTAATAGTCCTGTATCCATTTATCTCCTCCCTGAGAAAGCTTGCAAGACAGTAAGCTTCATGCAAAAATGCCCTCATAATGCATTTGCATACACGGACGCAATAGCTTGTAATATTGAATTCTGGAAAACGTAATCCTCATAGAATAACCTTATACATTTCTCTTACTTGTCTGTGTACTAAGGCTTTTAATGATAACTGAATGTTTTACTGAAGTGAAAAACGTGCTAGAATTTTAGTCTGTCTTAATCCCACTTCAATAACCATTCAAATATTAGCTGTTTATCTCAAACATAATGATTCTTTTGCTTTCATTAACTGGACACTTATCATTATTTCTGTAATGACTCAAATCCCTTCATCAGCAACACTGACGAAAAAAGTAATAAATACTAGATAATAATGAATCTTGAATCCTATATTTCTAAAGCATAAATTATATATTGTGGAACATGATCTTATTCTTATGAAATGCCACGTGAATTTTTTTCCCTGAAGATTGTATTTGATAATACAAAATAAACGCAGCTGAAATAGCCATTATTTTCAATAATAATAATAATAATAATAATAATAATAATAATAATAATAATAATAATAATAATACCACCACACCACTAACAGCATTAATACCCAGGTAAACACACACATAGAGCCTGTATGGGCTGTAATAAGCTCCCTTCTGAGGCAACCAGAACAGATAAACCAAAACGCCCTTGGATACAAAGGGAGAGAGAGAGAGAGAGAGAGAGAGAGAGAGAGAGAGAGAGGTACTCGAAGGCGGCATGCCCAATACCCGACGCCGGGCACACACCAACAATGAGTCTCATTTTCCTCTCCTGTTACGTCTATTTAGATGTTACTGAAATCTCTGCGTTTCTGGGTATTCACGAGACCAGATGGAATGCGGTAAGAGAGAGAGAGAGAGAGAGAGAGAGAGAGAGAGAGAGAGAGAGAGAGAGACCACGGGGATTATGAAGGGCAGTATGGAACTGTTATTACCAGGGGCGGTTGTCATATTGATGTGGCAAAGAATGTTGTTATTATCCACCGCGATTGTTGTCGACTGTTTTTATTTCGAGTTAATCATCAGCTGCCTTTATGTCAGTCCTTCGTCGGTGTGTTAAGCTTAAACGAATCAACGATTCGTCAGTGGGAATGATACTAAATATGGTTTACGCTGAGAATCAGTGAACAATATAAACACCGATAGCTGGAAGTAATGTGCAAAATCTATTTAGAAATCAGGATTAAAACTTTAGGAAGAAATTGAGAATCAGTGAACGATACAAATACCGATAGCTGGAAGTAATGTGCAAAATCTTTTTAGATTTCAGTTTTATTATCACAGAAATCGCGATCGAAACTTTAGGAAGGAAATTCCTTACACTTTGTAATTCATATTACACCACAGAATTCATGAATATGAAAAGAATGAATAATGGTGATGAATGTATTTCATAATCTCTTACTGCACAGGACTTCACTTCCTTGTTTTAATGTAGAGTCACTTCTGAACAAGGCAAAGTTGCTGAATATATTTCATAATGTCAATGCTGTACGACTCTGCATTCCTTAGCGTAATGAAGACGATTTTGACAGATGGCAAAGCATCTCGAAGCAAATAAGCGACGGAAACAATCGCAAAAATAAATAAATAAATAAATAAATAAAAACCTCCCTTCCTCCCCTACCTCACCCTCCCCTACCATGAGAGCCCAGATAAACAAACACATACACATACACACACACACACACACACACACACGCACACGCGCGAGCGCGAACCAATTCCATGCATGTAATCACCTTTTCATATAATAAATCCCCCAATGAATAATAGCTTCCACCCAAATCATATCGTGTAAACAGAATTACTGTCATCATTGGCGCCGAAGTCATTTTATCAAAAGCAATGTTTGCTTCCAATAGGCGCCGTTTGAGTGATTAGCATACATATAGATATAATGCGCTGGAACAATTGGTCCCTGGCAAATGCCCGTAATGACGTTCTCTCTCTCTCTCTCTCTCTCTCTCTCTCTCTCTCTCTCTCTCTCTCTCTCAGTGCGTTATTTAAAATGCAATATTTTGAATTAAACTCGGAGAGATAAATAACCAGGGATGCTGGGCTCATATATGTACTGCTCTACCGTGATGATGAATTATGTTTGCTCTTTATTTTGCTGTGTCCGGCTTTGATACGCTCACCTCAAATACCTGTTTTTTTTATTATTTTTTATTTACTATGTGTGTTTGTAAATTAATCACGAGTTGTTTTTAAAAATTTTACGAGGTTTTTTGTAAACTAATCACGAGGTTTTTTGTAAATTAATGACGAGCTTATTTTAATTAAGCACGAGGTTTTTTTGTAAATTAATCACGAGTTTTTGTTAATTAACCACGAGTTTTTTTTTTTTTATAAATTAATCACGAGGTTTTAAAGATTAATCGTGAGGTTTTTTTGCAAATTAATTACGAGGCTATTTTTGTAAATGTATCACGAGGTTTTCTTTGTAAATTATTCACGATTTTTAAAAATTAAACACGAGGTTTTTGTTGTAAATTAATCGCGCGTTTTTAAAAATTAATCACGAACTTCTTATATAAATTAATCATAAGTTTTTTTGTAAATTAATCACGAGGTTTTTTTGTAAATTAATCACGAGGATTTTTGTACATTAACCCCGAGGGTTTTTAAGTAAATTAATCACGAGTTTTTAAGTAAATTAATCAGGAGTTTTTTGTAAATTAATCAGGAGTTTTTTGTAAATGAATCACGAGTTTTTTGTTGTAAATTAATCACGAGGATTTTTTTAGAATTAATCGAGGTCTTTTGTGAATTAATCACGAGGTTTTTTTGTAAATTATTCGCGAGGTTTTTAAGTTAATCACGAGTTTTTTTGTAAATTAATCACGAGTTTTTAAATTAATCACGATGGATTTTTGTAAATTAATCACGATTTTTTGTAAATTAATCAAGAGGTTTTTTTTTTGTAAATTAATCACGAGATTTTTTGTAAATTAATCATGAGGTTTTTTAATTCTTCATAAGGTTTTTTGTATATTAATAACGAGAGTTTTCCTGTAAATTATTCATGAGTTTTTAAAATTAATCAGGAGTTTTTTTTTTATAAATTCATCATAATGGTTTTTTAAATATTAATCACGAGTTTTTTTTTACTTAATCACGAGTTTTTGTAAATTATTCACGAGGTTTTTTGTAAATTAATCACAAGTTCTTTTGTAAATTAATAGCGAGCTTTTTTAAAAATTAATCGCGAGGTTTCTTGTAAATTAATCACGAGTTTTTAAATATTAATCATGAGGTTTTTTGTAAGTAATCACGAGTTTTTTTGTAAATTATCACGAGGTTTTTTTTGGTAAATTAATCATGAGGTTTTTGGTAAATTAATCTGGAGGTTTTTTGTAAATTAGTCACGAGGTTTATTTTGTAAATTAATCACGAGGTTTATTTTGTAAATTAATCACGAGGTTTTTTTTATAAATTAATCACGAGGTTTTTTTATAAATTAAATCACGAGGTTTTTTTTATTATTCACGAGGTTTTTTTTTTGTAAATTAATGACGATGGTTTGTTTTTTGAATTAATCATGAGTTTTTTTATACAGTTAACTTGCTTTGAAGAAGGAAAGACGGGAGACTCTTTAAGAATGATCTCAGAAACAGACGAGAGAGTAATATAAAAAGACACTGAAGCCTCGTTTTTCTCTTAGGGACGTGAAAGAAAGTTTTCAAATACCGAAGATACTGGCTCCGGAAGAAAACCACATCTAGGTAAGACAGAAATGGGCAAAAAGAAGTGATTGTCTAAGCTTTTAAATAAACTACTGCATAAGTATGACTGATCTGCCTTGAGTTGCAATTAAAAGATGGGTTCCAGTAACATTAGTCAGCCAAAGGCGAATTAGTGTCATACTGAATGTAAAAGTGATACAATATATTACGTACCCATGTCCTTTAATGAGAAAAAGGAAGGGAATACATAGAAGATAGGTGGATACTATCATAAGAGAAATAAGAGACCCTTTCGCTGCATACATGAAATTATGTGCATATGATATAAAAACCAAACAAAAAGCATTCTAAGCGTGATACATACGTTATTCTAGCTTCCATTGGAATAACTAGTATGAAGACATATCACGTGTTTCCAGAAAACTAAAAAAAAAAAATCTAGCTTCTATTGGAATAACTAGTATCAAGAAATATCCAGAAAAAAAAGTCTGGTTTCTATTGGAATAATTAGTATTAAGACATACCACATGTCTCCATAAAACTAAAAAAAAAAAAAAAAAAAAAAAAAAAAAAAAAAAAAAAAAAAAAAAAAAAAAAAGTTAAAGTTAAAAATAAAGTGAAAATTGATGGAATAGGAAGATGGTAGGTTTGGTGCAAAAGTGAGTCTGCGGTAACAGGATGTCCTTTCTCCTTGGCTATTTAGCATCTTTGTGAAAAGCGTTATACAAAAATTTCAGAAAAGGGCCATTCAACCTTGGTGCCAAATTGTAAGACGGGAAAATGGGTCACAAGTGGTCTAGCTGATGATTCAAGATAATATTATGAATAAACTTTAAGGTATTAGCATCATCATATTTCTGAAACGCCGGGAAGAAGAAGAAGAAGAAGAAGAAGAAGAAGAAGAAGAAGAAGAAGAAGACCAATAAATCCAGGAAATGAGAGAGTACATGGAATTTAGATGTGAATATTAGCAAAAGGATTCGACGAGTTGCTGGTGAATCCCCTGTGTAAGATTTATTTAAGGACTAAAGATGTTTGTTTGTATGGTGTTTTTACGTTGCATGGAACCAGTGGTTATTCAGCAACGGGACCAACGGCTTTACGTGACTTCCGCTAACCCCTCAATGGAATGCCCGAGAATTGAACTAGCGGCCACCGAGGTGGCAGGCCAAGACCAAAACGACCACGCCACTGAGGCACTACTGAAGATGTGGATTAAGAGATTGGATCAAAGTCTGAAGATGAAGGGAAGGATGGGGAAAGATATATATATCCAGTTGTATGAAAATGGGCACTAGCCTTTCTTTCAAGTTAGCCCGTCTAAGATAAACAGCTTGATGGTGAACAGTAGTAATTTATGACCAAAGAAAGTCAAGTAAGTGCCTTGAACCTTTCAAAGAAGGGATCCTTGCCAAATGGCAAAACCAATTACCTTAGACCAAATGAATTAAGAATATCAATGCTGCTTCTCATGAACACTAAAAAGACCATTATACTTCAATAAGAAAAAGTCTATCACTAAAACAGAAATGACTGTCCCATTGTCTACTCCCATACACAGACACCAAACAAAATATGTAATGTATTACCATATCCGCACTTTCAGTGCCGTCAGTTTGTTAAAGGACGATTCAAGCATATGACGTCACATCCACTTGGAGGTAAATGAACAAAAGGCTATCATGTAGAGAAGCCTTTAGCACCTTGCTAAACCTGATTAGAGATGTGTGACACAGCAATACTGTGGCAGAAATTGATTAAAAACGTCCATAACACAAAACAGGAAAAATATAAAACGATATACGTACTCAATAACAAAATAACAATAAACGGATAATTATGAAATTACCTACTTAGTATAACCTCAAGCAAGAGAATTTTTCTACAAATGAGACATCTCAATTTGGCCCCATGAGGTATCTTAGCAAAAATGAGTTAAGTGTATATGTAAAAAATAATTAAAGGTAAGGAACACTGAGCAGCTCAGCCAGAAAATCCTCTAAGAGTTCAGGATTCGAATCAAAGGTGCACTTAAATAAGATATACATAAATAGCCTATGCAAATGATACACCGTTCGCAACTTCAGTGCCACTATGACACTGTCTCGGACAGAGAATAAATAAATAAATAAACAAACAAATAAATAGATAAAGAAGTAAATAATGCATAAATAAATATATATATATAATATATACATTTATTATAATTTATATAAATCCCCCCCCCCCCTATATAATATGTTATTGGGGATTCCCCCCCCCCCCATTATTCCTTAGGTAACGGCGTGTTGACACGAGCGGAAGGCAAACCAACACACATTATTACACACACACAGCCTCTCTCTCTCTCTCTCTCTCTCTCTCTCTCTCTCTCTCTAGCACCGACACTTCTCTCTCTCTCCACCTCTTTCTCTCCATTCTAACAGGTAATGAAAATGAGAGAGTTGCATCATAACATTAACATTTATTAACAACGAATAAATAAACTAATCAATCAAGTAATCCAGTCTTACAGACTAACTCAAAAACCCCGAATAGTACAATGTCTGATAGTAATCATTAGTCACCAAAAAAGTCTACACCCATCTGGGAACTCTTTGTCCCCCTGCATTCCAGAATCGTCTGTTTCAAAGATACAGAACACATCCCGGTAAGTACACATAAGTTTAGCAACAAAATCTAAAGATCAGATATTCTTAAAAATGTCAAACAGACAACAAGCCAGTCTTCGGCTAAAACACTTCAATACTCACCCAAGCAGCCGGAACACTTAAACACAGTTAATAAAAAACTCCCGGCGAATGCCACGGCATCTTGCCTGTGTCTCCAAGATCCTCTGTCAAAATCCCGCATATAATTGTGTATGACACTCTTTTAACAGAAAGAGGCGCACACGCACATACGAACACACAGTTCGTTAGCGCCTCGCAACACTAGTTGCATCCAGTTTCACAAAGGCACTTCAAGAAGAGTTAATAAACTCAGTACATTGACTTGTCGAACTAAGCATTTTTATCTCACGCCATCCCCAGAATACTCATTCGTCAGCTACTCTCGTGTCGTTGCTTCTGCACTGTTCTCCACATTCCATAGGTCACAGAGAACACATGGACAATATATTATCAATCAAAAACCCTAGGCCTCACATATATGTATATAGTAATGCATAAATATATATATGATAATTAAATATATAGATAAATAAACAAAGATAAATAAACAATGCACAAATAAATATATAATACTAAATAAATATATAAATAAATAAACAAATGAAATAAATAAATAAATAGAAAAGTAAATAAATAAATAAATAATGCATAAATGAATATGGAATACTAAATCATTAAATATATAAATAGATAAATAAAGTATATAAACAACAGAAAAGAAAAACGTAGTACATCAAACACATGAGAGAAACAGACATAAGACGATACAACCACATTCCAAATACCGTAACAAAACAGAAAGAGAGAGGAGACGAGAGAGGAGGAGAGGACGTAGACGAAGAGAGAGAGAGGGAGAAAAACTATTTTTACATAAATTGCATGAATAAATCATATACTACAGTTCATCACGGACGGATAGCACGCAATTCCAGTTACTGCTGTGGAGAAGCCGAGGGGACGGAGGGAGGGGGGCGGGGTTGGGTTGGGGGGGGGCCCTCAGTCCTCTGCATTACTAGAGCCTCGAACGACTCTGGGTATTTTCATCGTCGATCATTAAAACCCGAATTTTAAACCATTTAGGAAAAACGATCGACGGCAATCAAACGGTTGCCTGTGGAATATCACGAATAGATGATGTCGTAATTTGGTTCTTTCGATGCTATTTTTAGATGCAAAAGGTTGTGTGTTTATGTGTGCGTGTGTGTGTGCTTTTTTTTTTATTGATGCTTGTCGCCATTCGTTATTATGCAACTTATCAGTCGTTCGTCACTTTATGTAGTTGTCTTACTTATACTTTTGATTTCTGAGATTTAAGTTCATGTATCTCCGTTTATTTTTTTATACAAAAACATCTTTCTTTTCATACCGCAGCCATTTTGATATGGATAGATGGGAAATTACAGCTATAATACCACTTGTATATACATATATAATATAGTTGTGTATATGTATATATGTGTATATATATATATATATATAATAAGTATATATATATATATATATATATATATGTGATATGCGTGTGTTTGATGATAACTGTAATGTATTCAGATATGTATAACATGGGGGGAAGAGTATTACGATACATGTATGTATATATATATATATATATATATATATATATATATATATATATATATATGTGTGTGTGTGTGTGTGTGTGTGTGTGTGTGTATTTATATGTATATGTATATATAACCATCTTCACAATTCCCTAAACCAACAAGGATGCTTCCCGACTCCATAACACCATCTTGGAATTTTAAATGCCCTACCTATACCCCTTCCCCGACTTCTGTCTTTTAAGCCGAGCCTATCTTCGTATCCATTTTCAACTCATATTTATCTCCTTCCTGATACCAAACCCTGCTGTGCTAATTCCCATTTCTCAGTCTGCGGTGGAATGGGGAAATGGAATATTTGATCTGCAACTGGAAAGACAGAAGAGGCGAATGTGAGTGCAGAAGTGAAGAAGGACGGATAACGAGGTTGAGAAGCAGTATAAATTACATAATACGATAACTTGGTAATTAGGTGCTGTCAGTAAAATAACAGAAAGGAACGTATTTGAACGGTTCGATCATCCTTTGTCGCATATCAAGTCCAATTAGATAGGATGAGTGAAGATGAACCAATGTATATGCTGGAGCGCAAGACATTCAGAATTAGCCATGAAACATCAGGAATGAAAATAAAAGAGAGTCAAGATAACGTACTACAAGCGAGTGCAGCTGTCATCGTGACAACGTGCTGTTTATGCGGTTATTGTACAACATACTATAGATTCACATCAATCGTGCATTTGACGTCTGGGCCCGTCCCTTACCGACGCTCCTGATTGGCTGTTGATAAGCCAATCACAGGGCTGGAAATTCTCAGTCTCTCTCTCGAGAATTCACATAGACAGGATGTATGTTCCAGCTCTCATGAGGGATACGTCTTTCAAAAGTATCCCTCAAGAAAGGTGGAACGTACATCATGCCAATGTGAACGCTCGAGAGAGACTGAGAGATCCCAGCCCTGGGACTGGCTTATCAACAGCCAATCAGGAGCGTCGTAAGGGACTGGCCTAGACATCAAATGCAGGGTTGATGTGAATCTACTATAGGATAGTGAAGTTAGGTTCGTTGGCTGCACAAACCAGTCTCAATATTTTAGAGATAATGCAGTGACGACCTTCGTGCTTTTAGTTTTAAAGAACTTCACTTTGTACATAAATACGGACACAAGAATGTATGGTTTTGAAATAACTTATAGAAGGGTCAAAGCGAATAACTATATCAAAATTACTAAATTATACATGTAAATTTTTAAAAAATAACTAATAGAGGGGTCAAAGGAAATAACTAATCGAAATTACTAAATTATATCTGTATAATTTTTTTTAAATAACTAATAGAGGGGTCAAAGGAAATAACCAAATCGAAATGACTGAATTATATCTGTGTAATTTTTTTAAAAATAACTAAGAGAGATGTCAAAGCAAATAAAAATTTAATAAGAGAATTATGTTTTGTGGTTTAAAGACAAACCAACTGGGGTCAAAGCAAATAACAATAAAATAAGGGATTTATATTATGTGGTTTATAATAACTTATGGAGGGGTGAAAGCTAATAATAATTATAACGAAGTGAGTGAATTACATCTTTACACTGTTTTAAAATAATTCATAGAAGAAAAGACAAACCAAATAACATAACAAAACTGAATTCGTGAATTATATCCTTAGAATAAAGATCACACAACCAAATAACGAAACGACTTATGCAAGAAAAGGAGAGAGAGAGAGAGAGAGAGAGAGAGAGAGAGAACGAAACCAAGTCCAATGGCAAATTCAAACAAGTCTTCCAAACAGCCACAAAGGAGAACTTGTTTGCAACAGTGGGATAGACAAACAGACAGACAAACAGAACTCGACTGTGACAATCTGAGCGCTCGATAAACCTCTTAGGCAATGGACTTTTCCTCCCTTTTTATAATAGACATCGAGATAGTCCTGCTTTCCATCCGATTAGCGGCAACATCAGAACATGGGGGGGGGAGGGGAAGGGGGAGGGGGGAGGGGGAGGAGGAGGAGGAGGAGGGGAGGAGGAGGGGGAGGGGGAGGGGAGAGAGCGAGGATTTCGCAATTGGAGGGTATATGGGAAAGAGAGAGAGAGAGAGAGAGAGAGAGAGAGAGAGAGAGAGGATGATACAATTGGAGGGTAGAATGGGAGGGAGGGAGAAGGATAGAGAGAGAGAGAGAGAGAGAGAGAGAGAGAGAGAGAGAGAGAGACACTTCGGAAACAAAGTAAATTGTTTGGTAGAGAAATTATAAAATGAATACATAAAATGATTAATATATCAATGCTTGAAAAATAAAATCAAAGAACAATTACATACAATCATTGATATAAAAATGCTTAAAAAATAAAATAGAGAATAAATACATAAAACCAGTAAATAAACCAATAAGAGGGTCAAATGAACAAGACCATAAAATAAAATGAAAAACTTAAGAGCATTAAACAAAAATAA
>NC_061108.1:138092988-138132988 GCF_015104395.2 Macrobrachium nipponense
TTGTAAATGCGAAAGGTTTCAGAAATTGGGGAATATTAACGGGATCGAATACCATACTAAACTACACGTTTATAGCCTTCCAGAGAGAGAGAGAGAGAGAGAGAGAGAGAGAGAGAGAGAGGCAGGCAGGCCTAGTTTAAATACCATACAAAGGAAATCAAGGTGGCGATCAGTACTTCAAAAATTTCTCAAACGTCCCAAAGTCGGCGTCTCAGGTCGTCGACACCTAAAGCTCTCGAGAGACGTTTAGAGGGGACCTTTGAAGTTCGAAAACGAAGGCCATAAGTCCTTCTACCAATACACTGATACAATTAAAAGGGCCAGAGCTGTTGGAGGAGGGACGCCAAATGGGGATGAAATTTAGACACTCGAGTCAACCAACGTCTCTCCAAAAGGTAGACGAGAATTGGTGTGGGGAAGCTTCCATGATCACCACAGCCTGTTTTATAAAGCAATTTCCTTCGCAGTCATTCTATTGTTCTTAAAAATTAAATCTCACGAATCCAAGGTAGACGAGGGAGCTGGTTAGGGAAGCTTCCATGATCACCACAGCCTGTTTTACAAAGCAATTTCCTTCGCAGTCATTCCATTGTTCTTAAAAATTAAATTTAATGAAAGAGACCGAATCTTGATCTTTTCTTGGTTATTTAGTTCAGGTGATGAAAGTTTAAGAAGTCGGGTTATTTTGGATAGAGGAAGGTAGAGAAGGCTTGATAAGGAAACAGCGACCCACATTAGGAATCAGGCACGTACCCAGAGTTATTTATGGGGATGGGGGTCTTTTTCCCAAAACTGTACCTTTTCTTCTATAAATGTCATTGCATATATAGGTATATATTATATTCGTAGAATATACTCTTATATATTCTACTACTAAATAATGATGTTAATGTTTAATAACAAAATTTATTTATAAAAAAAAAAAAAAAAAAAAAAAAAAAGACTCGCCAAAAAAACCAAAGATTGTTATTTATTACTTTGAAGTAAACAAAAGATTGTTATTTATTACTTTGTAGTAAACAAAAGATTGTTATTTATTACTTTGTAGTAAACAAAAGATTGTTATTTATTACTTTGTAGTAAACAAAAGATTGTTAATTATTATTTTGTAGTAAGCACAGTTCAATGAAAAGGATTGTCGCAGAAAATATGGACTTCCAGAAATTTTTGGGGGTGGCAGTACGACCTCGCCACCCACCCTCCTGTACAAGCCTGGGTAAACTGAAGGTACACACGAACACACATATATGCATATATTGCTTCGCACATTTCTCAAACTATATATCAATTGCCACAGAAAAAACAAGAAGTCTAGCGAATACCCGTTTAGGCAACTCGGCTCAAAGTGACAGCTAGAAATTGCATCAACATCCCAGTCAGTTTTTTACCTTGATATAATCCATTAGTGATGTCACCAAATTTCATCTTGGGAGCTCAGAAAATAATTCCTCACTCTCTCTCTCTCTCTCTCTCTCTCTCTCTCTCTCTCTCTCTCTCACCTGAAAAATCATAGTCTTATATAATACTTCATGAACAGAATCCTATCAGAAAAAAATTACAGAAATCTCAAGTTAAATGTTTATCTTCCATTCAACTAACAAAAGAAATATGCCAGCAACACGACATCACCTCACACAAACGTCAGCTACACAAATAGATGGAAACTATGTTGAAAATACACAATGCATATAAACGGGCCACAGGTAAGCAAAAATTAACTACAATACTGCATTTGGAAGAGGGCCTGTTTTTATAAATCATCTCTAAGCAAAAAGTAAGTAAAAAGAGTAATTTTAACTAACAAAATGAAAAAAAATTATTTTAAAGAACTAACAACGACGCACGCTGGAACATTTTAAATACCCTGTAAAACAAAGTCATGCAGAAGGGGAAAAAATATCTTACCTGCTAAATAAGAATGACGAACGAGAGAGAGAGAGAGAGAGAGAGAGAGAGAGAGAGAGAGAGAGAGAGAGAGCGAGAGAGAGAGAGAGAGGAGAGAGAGAGAGAGAGACCCACTACTTCAGTGTCAGTGTAATTCCACCTACAATTCCATGAATAATTTGAGAATTTTTTGCTAAACCCCTCGACAATGTGTACAATTAAAGAGCATCCAATCCTTTAGGAGAATATTGTAAGCCTCTGTGATCCCCTTAGAGGCGATATGGAGTCGGGTCAAGAATATTTATCAAGAATATTTACCAAGTTTATTGAAATGCTGAGACACCCCCAGAGTGGAGGCACTTGGCAACTCTCGCCAAATAATGCCACGTTTAGCATCTTCTTCACTTCTTAATCGGACTCCTCAACCACCTCCTATTCTACCCCTACCCCTACCCTCACCCCTTGCTTCTGGCCTCCCCCACCAACCCCCTTCCCTCCCCTGACACTCACTCAAAAACACACACGATTCCTAAGAATTTCTGTTGATTTCTGGACTTTGCAATAAAATTTGACACCAGGAAGCAAATATAAAAACTGGAGTTTATAATTTTGGTTGATTTCTGGACTTTGCAATAAAATTTGACACCACGAAGCAAAATATAAAAACTAGAGTTTATAATTTTGGTTGATTTCTGGACTTTGCAATAATTTGACCACGAAGCAAAATATAAAAACTAGAGTTTATAATTTTGGTTGATTTCTGGACTTTGCAATAAAATTTGACACCACGAAGCAAAATATAAAAACTAGAGTTTATAATTTTGGTTGATTTCTGGACTTTGCAATAAAATTTGACACCAGGAAGCAAAATATAAAAACTAGAGTTTATAATTTTGGTTGATTTCTGGACTTTGCAATAAAATTTGACACCAGGAAGCAAAATATAAAAACCGGAGTTTATAATTTTGGCTGATTTTTTTATATTGCAATAAAATTTTGCCATAGAAAGCTAATCATAAAACTGACGTTTGCCATTTCTTTTTTATTTTTTATCTTACAATAAAATTTTATCCTAGAAAGCAAATCATAAAACTGGATTTTACCATTTTTGGACTTTGGCACTTTGCAACATAGTGTTGCTCTAAGAGACAAATTATATAAAATCATATAAAACTATAAAACTGGAGTTATGAAATCGGTTTGCTATAAGAGAGGATAAAAACTCAAAATTCAATAAAAAAAAATATTATAACATCTGACTCCATTTTAAGTCATAAACGCAAAACCTTTACCAAGAAATGTGAAAAAGGGACGGATAACTGGCTAATAACGAAATCAGCTGATGAATATCTATTATTGATTGATTGACTGATTATGAAATATAGGACTATATTTATTATTAATATCAAAGGTACAGGTAATGATATAGGGGAGAGTGGGGTAAGAAGCCCCCCTTAAGGAGAAATGCTTATATAGTCTACAGTATTTCAGCTATTGACCTAACAGAGATATTTCTAAAAAGCTTTGTTATTGGAGTATCAACGATCATAATCATGAGAAGCTGTTAGCAATTTAGGATAGTAAAAACATGACCTGAAAAAAAAAGAGCAAAGGGGGGCTTTTACCCCATGGGTTGGGTTGGGTAAGACCACGGTGGTGGCTTTTTGCTCCCATACTGAAGATATTGTGGTACTTTCATGAAAACTACCATTTATATTGAAAAGTAAAAACGCCTACTTTTTGCTAAATATAAAAAATTCAACTTCCACACAAAAATCAAGAATTAAATGTTGGAAAAATATACAAAAAATTAATCTTAGAGTTCTTAGTTTCTTGTAAAACCTAAGAACTTTTTGGTATTCTTAGGAACTGAAATTAGCAAAATTGTAAAATAAATTGACACTTTTCCTACATGACAGCTGTAGCAGCACAATTAGAAATAAATTCACTTGTATATAGCACCCAGAATAACACAAATAAAAGAAATAATGGATAAGTTTTGCATAAGAACAAAAATGACATAAGTCAAAAAGGTAGACTATACATTATTCCATTCTCTCTGGCTAAAGTCCTGTGACTGTGGTGGCCATCTGGGATTGTATGTAATGTGCTTTTCTGCTCGACTTGGCTAAATAATTTTAACAAAGTGATGTAGCCAGTCTACGAAACAACCAGCATTAGACCATCCATTTGCTGTGCATCTAGCAATTGATCCAGGTGAGCTGCCGATCATAAGTAGTGAAGTCTTCCTTTTACGGGCAAATATAAACATAAGAGGAAGACAAACTTCTGCACAATGAGATGTAGTCTGTCCTCTTTCACCACTGGTTACCCGTCCAACTGATCAGATGGGGTAAAAAGCCCCCTGGGCTTCTTGCCCCAAGGCGTGGTGGGCCTTTTACCCCACTTGCCATTTTTTAAGAAAACTAAATCCACCAGTACCTCAATTGAGTTTTCAAGTCTGGATTGCATTGCAAGATATTTCTTAGCTCTCATTTAAAGTAACTGTAGTTAAAGTACTGACTTTACTGACAAGATGTCCGCACAGGATAACCCTGATATAGCACGCTTACTTACATGAAATGTGTCCAAAGAAGAAAAATACGTGCTGGCTGTTTCCCATTCTAGTTCTCCCTGGCCGTTTGGTATAGAAAGCTTCAGGCAGAAGGTGTTGCTGCACTGATCAGCTGACTAAGTTGCTATGATATGTAATAAGCAAGAAAATAGGGGGAGGCCTTTTACCCCACTCTACCCTACAGGTTGGCAATATGGCTGAGTTTAATGATAACGATGAAC
This sequence comes from Macrobrachium nipponense, assembly GCF_015104395.2. Classification (NCBI taxonomy): domain Eukaryota; kingdom Metazoa; phylum Arthropoda; class Malacostraca; order Decapoda; family Palaemonidae; genus Macrobrachium; species Macrobrachium nipponense. The sequence goes on from NC_061108.1 coordinate 138,097,669, forward strand.
GACTCGCGCCTGAAGAAAATAACAAGAAGACAATTTGTAAAAAAAAAAAAAAAAAAAAAAAAAAAAAAAAAAAGATTGGTAAAGAAATTGAAAACAATTAATTGATTTAATTAAAAAATTACAATAGATATCAATTCTCTGAAAAAAACAACTCTGATAACACATCTATACTACAAAATAAAACTGATATCTTGTTATACAAAAGCATAACATCAATAAGTAGTATAGAGATTGAATTATGCAAACAGCATACCCCGATGTACTCCTTACCATGCAGTTCTTATTCGTAGATAAACTGGTTTTTCAACTGACAAAACTACATTGACAATGATGCTGAACTTTAGATAAACTGATTTTTCAACAGACAAAACTACATAGACAATGATGCTGAACTTTAGATAAACTGGTTTTTCAACTGACAAAACTACATAGACAATGATGCTGAACTTTAGATAAACTGGTTTTTCAACTGACAAAACTACATAGACAATGATGCCGAACTTTAGATAAACTGGTTTTTCAACTACAAAACTATATAGACAAAGATGCTGAACTTTAGATAAACTGGTTTTTCAACAGAAAAAACTACATAGACTAAGATGCTGAACTTTAGATCAACTGGTTTTTCAACTGACAAAACTACTTAGGCAAAGATGCTGAAGTGAAAATGCGTTCGTTAAGGTTAAAAATATGTCATTATGCTTAACAAATAATAAGTCTACACACCTTCGGGTTCTACCTTGAAGAATGAGACGTTTTTCAAAGTAGAAATATTTTTTCATTACTGAAAAGGTAATGTTAACAATATAATTCTAGTGGGAAATATTCTAATAATCTGCTGTCATCGGCATTTGAAAGACTTGACAAAAGTATGCAGACTCTCAAATTTGTCTTTAGTGTATGGTTAATGGTTATGGCTCAGGAATAGAGAGATACCTCTGATATAGAAAAAAAGTATGAAAACTGTAGAATATTATGTGACGCCATTGTTTGGTAATTGTTTTTCTGACATATCTATTATATTCTGGTGTTTCATGAATGCTTAATTCATTTATTTGTGAATATCGCACATGACTGGTATTGCAAAAGACAACTGTCTAACATTACGCAAAAAAAGCTTTTATAAAAATCACTTCAGTTTCAACATAGTTCACGAGGCAAAATATATTTTGAGAATACTGCTTAGCATAAGATCAATACAGTGATTGTTTTTTTTAATCAATTCCTAACTTCACTTTAAAGAATTGACTTTAAAAAATAAGTGAGGTCTTTATATTCACGAAAAAGCATAAGATTAAGCAATTGAATTTTTTTTTTAAATCATCATAAACAAATCAATAAGGTCTTTGTACTCCGAAAAAAACAGAATATATAAAAAAGTTAAAGCAAAAAAAACTTTGTCCATTACTAACTCAATCTTTTCTATCCGCCACTTGAAAGATAAAACAGTAAAATGAGAATCATAGAACAATCCACAATTTAAAAAACAAAGAAGCAGGTTATAAAAGGAGATTATCTAAGAGAGCAGGCGCCCCTCCACCACCAATTGCGTATGGCCATTACCGAAAAGAAAAAAAAACACCCTTCAGGCCCATTGTGTACCCGCCCACAAAAACCTGGGCGGCGGGCGGAGCTCTTCCTCAGCTCTCCAGCTCTTCAGCGCCTATTGATTCCACAACTCTGAAGTGTAATATTCACGTCCTCTACATTGATGCCTCTTAACACTTAAAAAGGAGTCGGGGTGGGGGGAGAGAAGGATAAGGGAATCACACTAAAAAGTTGTGTGGGGGTTGGGGGGGTGGAGAAGAAGGTGAAGATGAAGAAGAGACAGGCAGGGGGTGATGCATGGGGGAGACAAGAGAGGGAGGTAGGAGAGGGAGGAGACCGGAAAACTTCAAAGAATAAAGGGGTGGATGGGGGGAGGCAATACCTAATTTTAGGCTCATCAGCCAGGCACAGGAATCAACAGTCTTCATAAAGACCTCTTCAGACCGCCCCCTCCTTTTAACAAATGTCCCCTACACGAGAACGGCCTCTTTTTTCCTTTCTTATTTTGATCATATCTGCTCTGGGTCTCCATCCTCAGTTCCTCGAAGCAAACAAAAGGAGATCTCAAAGAGAGACTCTTCTGATCTCGAAGAGCAACTCCTGGTGTTTTCAAATTCGGATCTCTCTTGACATAAAGTTCAAAGGGAGAGGAATGAATGGTTTCTCTGCGTCTTTATCAGGGATACAAATTATAAACAGGGACTTGAAACATGAATTAAAAATAGTAAAAGGAAAAAAAATAATAATAAAAAATGCATCTAACGAGGAAAAAATACTATAAGGAAAATGCTAGAAATGCATATAATATTAATTTTACAATTTGTCACCCATGAGTAATCTTTTAAAAACAAAATACAGTACCCTAATTGTGCGACAATGAAAATGGTAGGTGTCAGTTGCTCCAATGCTCTCACTGGTGTCAAGTTTTGTAATTTGACACCAGTGCGAGTATTGCGGTACTTGAAACTATTTGACAACAGTAAAAGTATTGCGGTACTTGAAACTATTTGACAACAGTAAAAGTATTGCGGTACTTGAAACTATTTGACAACAGTAAAAGTATTGGGGTACTTGACACTATTTAACACCAGTAAGAGTATTGGGTTACATGGCACTATTGGACACCAGCAAGAGTATTGGGTTACTTGACACTATTTGACACCAGTATGAGTATTGGGGTATTGCCACTATTTGACACCAGTAAGAGTATTGGGTTACTTGACACTATTTGACACCAGCAAGAGTATTGGGGCACTTGACACTATTTGGCACCAGTAAGATTATTGGGGTACTTGACACTATTTGACACCAGTAAGATTATTGGGGTACTTGACACTATTTGACACCAGTAAGAGTATTGGGGTACTTGACACTATTTGACACCAGCAAGAGTATTGGGTTACCTGACACTATTTGACACCAGCAAGAGCATTGGGGTACTTGACACTATTTGACACCAGTAAGAGTATTGGGGTACTTGAAACTATTTGACACCAGTAAGAGTATTGGGTTACTTGACACTATTTGACACTAGCAAGAGTATTGGGTCACTTGACACTATTTGACACCAGCAAGAGTATTGGGGTACTTGACACTATTTGACACCAGTAAGAGTATTGGTGTACTTGACACTATTCTACTAAACAATACTAGAAAATGGACGAAATCGTTATCCAATTACATAAAGATTCAAAAGAAAATCCTTCTAAAGGACACATCATGAACAACAGAATTACGAAAGCAGGAAACATCCCAACTCAAGCACACGAAGAAAAAAAGAGGTAATTGGTAAAACGAATCAAAACTAACAGGATATTAGACAACTTAGTGACACAAATACTGTATATTAATGACAATTGGAACAAAACATTCATAAGACAAAACATTCATAATAAGAATAGCACGGTACGCATTCCAATAATAATAATAATAATAATAATAATAATAATAATAATAATAATAATAATAATAAGGCTGCAGAAGGAAGTGTAGGGGCACAAAAGACCAGACTCCATGATAGACAAAATAGTAATGAAGAACAGTAGGAGAAGGAAAACCAACCTAAGCATGGCATGGATAGACTATAAGAAAGCCTTCGACATGATACCACACACATGGCTAATAGAATGCCTGAAAATATATGGGGCAGAGGAAAACACCATCAGCTTCCTCAAAAAATACAATGCGCAACTGGAATACAATACTTACAAGCTCTGGAATAAGACTAGCAGAGGTTATATCAGGAGAGTGACCTTCCAGGGCTACTCACTGTCCCCACTACTCTTCGTAGTAGCCATGATTCCCATGACAAAAGTACTACAGAAGATGGATGCCGGGTACCAACTCAAGAAAAGAGGCAACAGAATCAACCATCTGATGTTCATGGACGACATCAAGCTGTATGGTAAGAGCATTCAAGGAAATAGATACCCTAATCCAGACTGTAAGGATTCTATCTGGGGACATCAGGATGGAGTTTGGAATAGAAAAATGCGCCTTAGTCAACATACAAAAAGGCAAAGTAACGAGAACTGAAGGGATAAAGCTACCAGATGGGAGCAACATCAAACACATAGATGAGACAGGATACAAATACCTGGGAATAATGGAAGGAGGGGATATAAAACCCCAAGAGATGAAGGACACGATCAGGAAAGAATATATGCAGAGACTCAAGGCGATACTCAAGTCAAAACTCAATGAAGGAAATATGATAAAAGCCATAAACACATGGGCAGTGCCAGTAATCAGATACAGCGCAGGAATAGTGGAATGGACGAAGACAGAACTCCGCAGCATAGATCAGAAAACCAGGAACATATGACAATACACAAAGCACTACACCCAAGAGCAAATACGGACAGACTATACATAACACGAAAGGAAGGAGGGAGAGGACTACTAAGTATAGAGGACTGCGTCAACATCGAAAACAGAGCACTGGGGCAATATCTGAAAACCAGTGAAGACGAGTGGCTAAAGAGTGCATGGGAAAAAGGACTAATAAATGTAGACGAAGACCCAGAAATATACAGAGACAGGAGAATGACAGACAGAACAGAAGACTGGCACAACAAACCAATGCACGGACAATACAAGAGACAGACTAAAGAACTAGCCAGCGATGACACATGGCAATGGCTACAGAGGGGAGAGCTAAAGAAGGAAACTGAAGGAATGATAACAGCGGCACAAGATCAGGCCCTAAGAACCAGATATGTTCAAAGAACGATAGACGGAAATAACATCTCTCCCATATGTAGGAAGTGCAATACGAAAAATTAAACCATAAACCACATAGCAAGCGAATGCCCGGCACTTGCACAGAACCAGTACAAAAAGAGGCATGATTCAGTGGCAAAAGCCCTCCACTGGAGCCTGTGCAAGAAACATCAGCTACCTTACAGTAATAAGTGGTACGAGCACCAACCTGAGGGAGTGATAGAAAACGATCAGGCATCCTCTGGGACTATGGTATCAGGACGGATAGGGTGATACGTGCAAACAGACCAGACGTGACGTTGATTGACAAAGTCAAGAAGAAAGTATCACTCATTGATGTCGCAATACCATGGGACACCAGAGTTGAAGAGAAAGAAAGGGAAAAAATGGATAAGTATCAAGATCTGAAAATAGAAATAAGAAGGATATGGGATATGCCAGTGGAAATCGTACCCATAATCATAGGAGCACTAGGCACGATCCCAACATCCCTGAAAAGAATCTAGAAAAACTAGAGGCTGAAGTAGCTCCGGGCCTCATGCAGAAGAGTGTGATCCTAGAAACGGCACACATAGTAAGAAAAGTGATGGACTCCTAAGGAGGCAGGATGCAAACCCGGAACCCCACACTATAAATACCACCCAGTCGAATTGGAGGACTGTGATAGAGCAAAAAAAAAAAAAAAAATAAAAAAAATAAAAAAATAATAATAATAATAATAATTAAATAATAATAAACAAGCTAACTTAGTTTTATTACAAATGTGTGCTTGGCAGTACGAATCAAGCATGACCACACACTTGAAATCAAAATTTCACTGACGAATTGATTACAAAAAACAACTGTAAGCAATATTACAACTTAAAACAATTAAAATGTTAAAAAATAAGCGAATGACTATAAAAAAATTAGACATTATTAATGGCTATAATGGCAACTTTGTTACACAAAACCCAACAACGAACTTGGTCGAAAGTGAAGACAATACTAAGACACTGATTCCATTGAGAAGACAGTTTCACGCGTTGATAAATCGTGAAGTGAATACTTGATTTATCACGTGAAATACAATGAAAATTAAATTTAAATGAAACACACAGCTGTCTAATGCAACCTAGAGTAAACATTCAGCCATCCCATCGCCATTAGATCAAAATAAATATGAGAAATATAAGTCCCATCGTACGAGAAAAAAAAAAAAATAAAGAAATAAATTCAGCAACTTTGCTTTTCCTCAGAAGTAATATTCAGTTTTGATTTGGCATAAGAATCCAGATAACTCAAGATCTTATTTATCTTGATAGAAATTTGACTGTTTAAAAGACGATTACTTGGTCATTTAAACAACCTGCCACTATCAGTATCAAGATGCAATCACAGTTTAAGGAACTAAGGATCTGAGCATCATGAAAATTTCTCAAAAATAAATAAGTAAATAAATAAACAAATAAATAAATAAATAAATAAATAAATAAATAAATAACCTTAACCATGTAGGAAAAGTTTTTTTTTGTTTCAACTTGTTTTGTAATCATAAATGAAATGTGAATTTCGCTCGTTTTAGATTAACCCAGAATTGTGCTAGCACGGGCTCTTGCTCTAGAGTAGCTTGCAACATAGTATGAAGTACTTCTCTAGTGTTTTTCATATCTTCTTGATAAAAAGATGTTCCATACAAGTTAGATTAAAGACCCAAAAGGAGTGGAAAAAGAACAAATCGAAAATATCAAATATCAATGTTAATTATTGATTAAAAAAATGAATACTACCAAATCAGGAAAGGGACCCAAAATTAAATAAATACATAACTATCTTCCTTTAAAAAATCATGACCCAAAAGTAAGTCCATATCCTGAAATTTAAATTAAAAAATAACTTTTAAAAAATGAACGTAAAAAGGATATACTACAAATAAAAGATAAAAGTATAAGGGCACTGATAATACTTTTAGTTATGCCCTTCTTCCCCCTACCACTCCCTGACCCCTCTAGGCTCCCTTCCCTCCCATCCCAAAAAACCCCTTCTCTCACCGCCACCGCCCTCCTCCAACGGGGACAATCGGTTATAGTCAACCCGTAAGCCGCGCCCGCCGGAACCATCAAAGGGTGCCACCAATACCTAATTTTGAGCTCATCCGCTCCCGTACAGGAATCAACACTTGGAGAGCAGAGTGCCTACGCCACTTCAGCGGCAGTCAAGGATATGGCCCACTCCACTCCCTTTTTACGCAGGATATTTAGAATACGGACAAAGATGAAGGGGAGAGTGACGTCAATAAGAAACACCTCCCCCGCCCCGCGACCCCGCTCTTACGCAAGTCGCTGCCAGACTGACAGAAATGTTAACGAGGCACTACAATGGTTAGGCTAGTACCCTGTTAAAAAATCACCCGTTTATTTTCATTATTACTCTATGATATTTCTTACGCAGCAGCATAATTCTAAGTATGTTCATAGTTTATGCTATCCTCAATCAAAGGCTTCTGTTGTTGTTGTTGATTAAGCTGGCCTTATGCCAGCACGGGCTCGTAAAGGCTTCTACTGTCTTCTCCCATACCCAATCATGAAGATGTATATCTTAAAAAAACTGTACACCCGCATACAATGATTATATTCCGACAGTTAAATTAACATTTAACAGACTACCTTAGTCGTCATTATTTGTCATTATAATAAAAAACGAGGACTTAATTTAATCACAAGTCTTTTATTTTCGTTTTCCTATCACAAAAGTCTTTCATCTTATCACAAGCCCTTTAGCTTTCTTCTCTTCTCCCCTTTATCACAAGCCTTTTTCTTTTGTATCACGTCTTTTTCTTTCCTATCACAAGCCTTTTTCTTTCCTATCACAAGCCTTTTTCTTTACTATCACAAGCATTTTTCTTTCCTATCACAAGCCTTTTTTTCCTATGACAAGCCTTTTTCTTTCGTAGCAACGTTCCATGCAAGGAAGTTACCCGAAATTGGTTAAGTTCCTTGAGAAAATCAAGACCATTTGTAAAAACGTTAATAACGTTTATTGTTTTAAGATCACTCTGTAGTAGTTTGCAATGTGTTACTTTTAATATTGGCAAGGTATTAAATACTAGTACGTAAAGTACTTTGTAATACATATTATAGTAGATTCACATCAACCGTGCATTTGAGTGTCTAGGAAAGTCCCTTACGACGCTCCCAGATTGGCTGTTGATAAGCCAATACAGGGCTGGAAACTCTCGGTCTCTCTCGAGAGTTCATATAGGCGGGATGTCTGCTCCACCTCTCCTGAGGTATACTTTTGAAAGACGTATCCCTCTGGAGAGGTGGAACAGAGATCCTACCCATGTGAACTGTCCTCCGAGAGACCGAGAGTTTCCAGCCCTGTGATTGGCTATCAACAGCCAATCAGGAGCGTCGTAAGGGACTGGCCTAGACACCAAATGCACGGTTGATGTGAATCTACTATAGTATGTAATACTAACAAGTTGAGATAACTGCTCGTTTAGTCTTTTCACAGAATTTCACATAATTTGAGGCTTACAAGTACATCGTACAGATCTTGGCCTGCACTAGAAAGGATAGCATATTACATTAAAACCAAAATGAATGTACCTTTCTCCTCAAGATATTATGAAGAGCAACTAAGCGCAGATATGACAGTCGACGTGAGACCTAGATTGTGTATTCGATGGGAAACAAGAAAATTACAAAAGTTCACCATCAATAGTGAGAAGTATCAGAGGGTGGTATTATCGAGTAGCCCACAGAATTATCAACCAAATATCTATGAATGAAAATAACACGAGAGAAATGCCTGTCAAAAGGAGGTATGAGCCAGTAACATCAGAGGATATATATACGACGCTGGGATAAACATTTATGTGAGGTCATGACTAAGACCAAATGCTGAAGAATACCTGAATGTACCAAGAAATAAATTCACCATTTCTGAAGTGGTACCTGTAATAAGGAAACTTAGGATATTGAAAAGAAGTTATGACTGAATCACTGCAGAAATTATTTAAGCTGAAACTGAAATGATAGCTTATGTACTAACTAGGCTGTTCTGCAGGGAATAAGGAAGCAAAGCATTGAGATTGGATTGATACAAAGGTACCAAAGGAAGGTGACCTGACTGAAAGCATTCAGTGTGATAATTGTAGATAGGCTAGTGAAAGAAGTTGCTAAAATGTTGACAGATGAAGAAGCTGATTTATGTATACACACACACACACACACACACACACACACACACACACATATATATATATATATATATAATTTTGATATTTTAATATATATATATATATATGATATATAGTGTGTGTATATATATATGTGTGTATATATATAATATATATATATATATATATATATATATATATCTATATATAATATATATATATATATATATATATATATATATATATGAGATAAAAGGTCTATACTATTTGAACGTAGCAACCATATATTCGAGCACTTCCTTCTGTGTTCCTGACCACTGATAAAATATGGACCTAGGATGTCTCACAAGAGTTTATATACAAAGCATATGTAGGTGTGGCAGTAAGTCTCTATTGGTGACGCAGGAATGATGGGAATTAAACATACTTCCCTGGTATCTTCTGGCCTCATTAACTCCAGTCAGACGACTTATTCTTCATATTAATACTGTTGCATTACAGTGAAAGACATTCATATATATATATATATATATATATATATATATATATATATATATATATATATATATATAAGCATGTATGTATTGACGCATCTGTGCATATAAATATATATATATATATATATATATATATATATACAGATATACGTGGCTAAAAAGTGTTAGTTATAGCCTTTCAGTTCTCAGCAAGCCTTCTTGGAGGAGATTTATAGCCTCATGCCTTCTTCAGTTTACTTGCCACCCACTACAAATGACGATTCCATATATGTGTGTGTTTATACATACATGTATACGTAATGAATACTTTATAACTATGCGATTGCATATAAACGTGACAATTTACTTGTTGTTCCTGTAAAATGAAAATGAGTGTGCAACAAAAGCTATAAACATTATATCACTTGCTTGACAATAGCATCTTAACCCCCCCACCCCCCCCCTCCACCCCCCTTTTCCTTTCCCCACCCTCCATCCACCCTTTAACCCCCTTCCTTCCAATTCTCAAAAAAAAAAAAAAAAAAAAAAAAAAAAATTACATACAAAACCGTAACTGGTCTCCACCACCACTACCTTAGTAATTTCACCACCATCCCTACTCCCTCCCTTCCCTCCCCTCCTCACTGGCATACCAGTCCCCCCGCCACCCCCACCCCCCCCCCTTCTCCACCTCCTACCTCGTCCCCTTGACGGAGAGGGGGGTGGGGTCACCCACAAATCAAAATCAATGTCCTATTATGAACATATGACAGATCTGAAGGTCGGCTGTTCTCCGGAAACATCAAAGGAAACGCAAATACCTAATTTGGGGATCATGCCATCCACGGTCCAGGAATCGATGCCTCCTCCTCCTCCTCCTCCTCCTCCTCCTCCTCCTCCTCCTGGCGCTACCAGGGCGAACGTTCTCCTTCGCGATCCTCGTCGATTTGTGTGTGTGTGTGTTTTGACGGGATTGTTGTACAGGGAGGGAGGGTTAGGCCGTAAGGATAAATCAAACACAGGGACAAATAAGAAAAAAAAATTATAAGCTTCTGATAAATCAGGAAGGACACTCTAGGCTTCGCTGGATGCTGCAGGACCACATTAAGGTCTCCTTGGTATGCTTGCAGATCCCTAGCAATGTTCATAGCAAGAGAAAACAGACCAGTACGCGGGGGGGCAAAAAGGGAAAAAAAAAAAACGAAAAAAACGGAAAAAAAAAAGCGGAAAAGGGAATACCTTAAATGACCTAGTGAGAAATAAGGAAACTTCTAATGAAGATTTCTACGGGCTGCTCTATGAGCAAGAGCCTGTGTTGGCATAAGGCTAGCTTAATCTTCAACAACATTCTATTGAAGTGAGACCCAAATGAGTCTATTCAAGAAGAAAGTATTTAGCAATCTAAACTTCTCAAGTCCCAACGATTCCACTACAGGACTAGAAAGATAACTTCATAAATCTCGTTACAGTTGGGAAAAAATACTTTAGATAACTGGTAATAAACATAAAAAATCGTGGTAAGGAGGATTATTTCATAACTTAGATACAGTTGGATAAAACGTTTTAAAAAATTCCACAAAAGAAAAGGCAAAAATAAAAACTCTTAGAATTAACAGCATAGTTAGTATTACATGATGGAGAGAACAATTGAAATGATGATCAGAGTTGAGATTTTGAGAAATCTTATAAAATAGCTAAATGAAAGATAATGCCATGAGAGTAATACAAAGATCTATCATCATCATTTCAAGAGAACAAAATAGAACTTTAACAGTAATCTAATAGAATTCAGGTACTTTCTCCAAATTATCCCATAGTTTATTAAAAATTTAATGACAACTACAATAGCAACATTAACAAACAGTTATCAATCAAATCTTTGCAATTCTGGTCTAGTGGTGTAGCCAATGTATTTGGCTACGGAAATTTTACAATTCGTTTCTTATCAAGTAAATTTAAACCAAGTAGGTTACCTGTTCTCTCCTTCTAATGGAATGGTACCATTCCAGATCACTGACTTTCAGTGGAACGGTCGTAGGGTAAAGTTGTAATATTTTCTTTTGAGATCTAAAGGAACAATTCTTTTAATGCCTTTTCACTTCCTCTTGACAAACAGAGCTCTATGTTATCATATACTATTCTTGGCCAACAAATCTTCCGCTACTACTATAAAATTTAAATAGGTAGGCCTGAGTGAATCTTGTACTAGCAGAGCAGTAAACGTTGCACTTTATGAAAGTTTGACTTCATCTCAATTTCCCGACCTAAAACCTCTTACTTTACAGAAACCTTTCGGTTATTCCCTGCATTAAATATACCAACAAACATATCTATACAGAAATTATGCATGAAAATTCATAAAGTAACTAAGTCTACGGGCATAACCAGCCTCGTTTCACAGGCAGAACCAGCTCCGTTTCAGGGAATCCCTTCTCACACCCCCCCTTCGGAGAGTGGGGGGAGGTAGGATGAAACCCCATTATAAACCATCTAAGGGGTCCTCACTATAACCCTGCCAAGTTTCATGCCCATCGGACCAGCCATTTGACCGTGATTGAACACAAAAAACAACACCAACAAAAAACTGAGCAATACAAGCAATGATCAACAAAAAACAAAGCAAACGGCTTTGAAAACCATTCCTTACCCCTGGATAGTGATCAGAAGTATAACTGTCATCCATCACCTTTCCACTAAAATCAGCTACTGAGCACTCACTACAGACAGAGGTCAACAGTGAAAAAAACAAGATCAAACACAGAAATGAGCTGTTTACACTGTACTTGATATTTCCCGCAACAAACTTCCAACATATGAGGAGAGGTTGTTTCCCCTGCGGTTACCGATTACATCTTAGAGAGAGAGATGGTGTCGGAGTTGAGTAAGCAGACATAAATCCCCCACAAGGAATGAATCACCAAGTAGGAAATAAACAGGTCAGAAGAACGTGAATTGCTACCACAGATATAGCTGAACATGTGGAATCTCGTGACAAACATGTGTATGTCCAGTCATATGACGAAAAATTCTTTTGGGCATAAAATGCTGGCTTTGGCCGTCCTAGTCTCTGCAAAACAAAGCTAATGGAGTGTATATATTTTCAAATAAATTCTAGAATAATTAATTTGGATATCTCCTGAATGGCTCTCAGCCCTTAAAAGTTCATCTGAACCATAGGGAACATTATGGAAACTTAGAACCATTATTAACGTTTACCATCGTGAATTAAGGAGCAGTTCTTTTGTGGAGGGATGTGCCGAGACAGAGGTCGCAAACCAAGTTGTTTTATAACAAGTTCAGGCACTTGACCATAGCAGCATCTTCATGGTCTTGATCTCTCCTAAGTCTCCGGAAAATTGGTTTGACTTACTATTTATGCTATGCTGTACTCCAGGAATCCTATTTTTGTTTCTTTGTTTGTATGGTGTTTTTACGTTGCATGGAACCAGTGGTTATTCAGCAACGGGACCAACGGCTTTACGTGACTTCCGAACCACGTCGAGAGTGAACTTCTATCACCAGAAATACACATCTCTCATCCCTCAATGGAATGCCCGAGAATCGAACTCGCTGTCACAGAGGTGGCAGGCCAAGACCATACCGATCACACCACTGAGGCGCTAGAATCCTGGTGCACTCATTAATAAAATGGGATTCAGTCGAGGCATTCTCTAAACCACTATAACTCCCTGACCTTCAAGTTTATTTTGGAGCTTATTAGAATAGTTCATGAAGCAATAGGCATTAATCAAATGCTTGGTAGAGTTCTAGCTGTAATGCGGAGTGCAGTCAAATGTAATTCTGCTAAGAGGTCATAAGGCCAACAAATTTGTAATCTCTCCTGATCCTGCCATTGTGGGGTATTTTTCACTGCCTGCCACAGTACCAAATATTGCTGTTCACATCAAGATAGTCATTTTAATACCATACAAATTCAAGTTCAGATATTTATTGTCAAAATGATAATTAAAGACTTCATGGACAGACTTTTTCTTATACTTCTTTTTCTAGAAATTATTCTATTTCCAGTGGTTACCTGCTTCAACAAATTGTACAAGAAATACCATGGCCTTGTCCACGAGATAAGGTAGGGAAGGCAAACTAACTGGCTAGAAAATTAAAAACAATTGTTATCAGAAGCTTTCTAAGAAGCTCAGTCCTTCTCCAGTATAGGTAATCCTACCTTACTGACCAACATGATCTCTCAATAAAAGTTATTGGAAATGGTTTCTAAGAAATAAACTATAAAGATAATTAAAGTTGGTTTACATCATATATCAACCGCACCGAAGAAGAGATTAATAAACTAATTTAAATATATGTAGTGTTAGTAATATATTACATGCATTAACAGTTAAAATATATGGAAAGTGTAAGCTTCTTTCGTGCAAACTGATAATTCAGGATAGTTGATCCAGGGTACCTGTCTGCCTCTGGACAGCTGGGGTAGGGGAGTTTTCCCCTCTCAGAAGCTGGGGTAGGGGAGTTTTCCCCTCTCAGAAGCTGGGGTAGGGGAGTTTTTCTCTCTGAGAAGCTGGGGTAAGGGAGTTTTCCCCTCTGAGAAGCTGGGGTAGGGGAGTTTTTCCCTCTGGAAAGCTGGGGTAGGGGAGTTTTCCCCTCTGAAAAGCTGGTAAGGGAGTTTTCCCCTCTGAAAAGCTGGGGTAAGGGAGTTTTCCCCTCTGAGAAGCTGGGGTAGAGGAGTTTTTCCCTCTGAAAAGCTGGGGTAAGGGAGTTTTCCCCTCTGAGAAGCTGGATTAGAGGAGTTGTCTACCTATGGACAGTTCGGGTAAAGGAGTAATCGACCTCTATGTAGATTCAACGTAGTTGAATACCTTTGGGCAGCTGGGCTAAAGGAATTGTCAATTTCTGGGTCGTTGGTGTAGAAAAATTGTTTGGGCTATAGGAGCTACCTACTTCTTATAGTCTGGTCAAGTATGGCTGCCTACTTAGCAGTCAGGCTGAGGAAGATGTTTGGGTACTTCTATGAAGCTGGAATAGCATAAGACCTTTAACTTTACATCAACGTCAGAAAAACTATTTTTTTATGTTAACTTGACCTATAACCTTAATAACAAAGATTAAGGTGACAATTAACACCCCCCCGCCCCCTAATGTGATGTAGACCTTCAAGAAATGAGACCCCCTTAGAATGATCAAGACATAGATAACTTTGGGCCAAAATAATTCATCCCAAAAATACTGCCTACCAAGTGTAATTAATACCACACTCACGAGATACTGCAAAACAACTATTTTGCCCTTTATCTTACATGAGACATTGAAATAATAGGTCATGCTCCAACTTTTTTAAACTGACCTTTGACTTTAAAAATAGGTCAGATTAAAAATACATTGCAAATCTATGCTGGCAAATTTGAAATATATTTTGTACTAAAAAAGAAAATACCCAAATTATGGAACAATCAACTAAATAAAATAAAGGAAAATGATCACATTTGAATTATGAAAAAACTTGTTAACCCCTATAATGCTGTTCCAAATTTATATCAATGTTAGTCCCTGTCACCACAAGAATAATTTAGTGTACGTAAACTACACTACTATTATTATTATTATTATTATTATTATTATTATTATTATTATTATTAATGGACGTACTTGCTGCCTCAGCTGCGTTAATTTTAAAAAAGTTCTTCTCTATATTTTAAAGTTTAACGCAGCTGAGGCAGAAATTACCTTCAAATAAAACTTGTTTAAAAGGGGGTTTACTTCCAGCGTATTATTATTATTAACTATTATTTTTTATTTTTTTATTTTTTTATTTTTTTTTTTTTGTTTTTTTTTTTTTTTTTGCTCTATCACAGTCCTCCAATTCGACTGGGTGGTTATAGAGTAGGGTTCCGGGTTTGCATCCTGCCTCCTTAGGAGTCCCATCACTTTTCTTATTATGTGTGCCGTTTCTAGGATCACCTCTTATTATTATTATTATTATTAATTATTATTTATTATTATTATATTATTATTTTAATTATATTTATTATTATTATTATTCAGGAGATGAACCCTATTCATCTGGAACAAGCACGCCACTGGGGCCACTGAACTGAAATTCAATCTTCCAAAGAATATTATACAGTGCTCATTTGAAAGTTACAGAAGGCAATAGGCAATACAGAGACATCCATTTGGAAGACTATCTCATTCATTCATTTCCAAGCTTCGTTCACAACGCTGACAAACTTTCTTTCTGTCATGATTCCATTACAGGCGTTTAAAATGTTAAGCTTTATCCTCCCTCACCACACTCACGCATCTCGACTACGTCTACAAAAGTAAGTCGTGGCTAATAAATAAGAAAACGTCGCTCGCGCGTTTTCTATGGACGACGTATTCATGACTGAAAATGGTCGTGTTTTGCGACGTGTTGGCCTCGGGGGAGGAGCTTGATTTTTGGCTCCGCCCTCTTTAGTCTCGTCACCAGCTGCTGTGCCGTCAAAGAAAACGGTAGGGGACACTACTCTAAATCTAAAATCTAAGGGTTGTTGTCGCAGTTCTAAATTTGGTTTGTATTTTGTACCAGTAAATATTTGTCAATCAAAACGATGATGACTTAACGTTCCTGCATATAGAAACGTAACCAAATAATAGCACCATCCCAGCTGTTTGAGTTACAAGTTATCACTATATCTAGAGAATGAGGTTTATTTAGTTAAAAGCATTTTTGATTCCATGCTTTTTCATTTATAACAATAAATCATATGTTTACGAGTATCATTTACATTTCAAACCAACAAAGAAAGGTTGATCTCATATATCAGAACAAGTTTTGACATTTGGAGGGTCCTTCATACTTCAGTTTAGGCTTCGTAAAGGAAAGTGTCAATTTATGTAGTTAAAAAATCACTGGAAACGAATTTGACATACCCAGGTTCTGAATGATATGTCCTTAGTGCCCTGGTGCTAATTTATCACATACCTTCATGAGGGTACATAAGGTTCATTTATAAAAATGGAAACAAAGTGCAAAAAAAAAGTATATCTCCTCTACATTAAATGAAACTTCAGCACACTGCTTATAATAGTACCCATACCATAAGTAAAAATTATAGATACCGTTTGTGAAAAATGTATCGTATTTATAACTTCTCATAATTTTTTAAGATAGGCTATTAAGGATAAAATCATTTGTTCTGGTGCCCAATTCTGAAACCTACTTGCTCACTTAGTCATGAAATCCGTCATTTTTCGGAGTTATAAGTCATAAAATTATATTTTTTCCCTACGTACATCGTCCTTAACTGTATTATTTAACTCTAGTCATAGAAAGAAAAATTAAATTTCTTCCTAGTAATAGTATATTTTAGGTACTGATATATTTTCATTCAAAACTTAAAACAAAATACAGCTTTTAATATAGTGTGGCAACTAGGAGAACGTTAAACATGTACAGTTTTCATACCAGAAAAAAAATGGTAAGTATTAATTACCATACAATCAAAACAATTGAACACCCTATTTCTGGCACTGTATTGTATCAGTATTGCATAACCACTCTCCCCCACCCAACACCCATCACAAGATCACAAGAACAGCACCAGGGGTGCATCTAATTTCAGGCAGCATCTCTCAAATTGCATTCATTCTTTGACGTTTCTCTCTGTATTTGCCTCCCTAAAGATTTTGCTTACCTCCTCCGTTATATTTTTATTTGCCCTCTCTTTTTCTAACTTTCATCTTGACTGCCTAATCCATTTTCTGAAAACCTGTATATAATCTCTTCGGTCTTACATTACACCAACATTAATCTCCTTTCCTAGTCTTTACTGAACCTTATGTCCTTTACTGAACCTCACGTTTTTAAACCCTCCCTGTACTTCCTATAACAACAAACCTTCCAAACAGTTCCTATGACCCCGTCACTGAATTTTACAAACTCATTAATTTAACCCACCTCCTTGTCTTTAAGCCTTCTTCATATTCCATCCATTTACTCCTTACAAGCTTTTCTCCCTTTTTTCTTGCAAACTTGATTGTTTTTTAATCAGACTTAAAACCGAATCCTCATTCTTTCATCTACAACTTAAGCTCTTTATTTATCTTAATTTATGCTTCAACCTACTAATGATCAATTAAACATTCAGCAACTCCTCTTTTCATCATCACATCCATCAATTGCTTTCCCATCAATTAGGTACTGACACATCTAGAAATTTTTTCCCACCATTTTCTCTTTCTAAAGTATTGTTATGCATATACTTTATACGGAACCATAAAGTTACAACAAGGAAGCCCATATCCAAGCACGAAATGCTTTCCTACTTTCAAATGACGTTAAAGTGTGCATTACAAAATCAGCTGATTAACTGTTATAAATTACGACGTTGCTGGCAATAAAAAAAATAAATGTTGCAATAAACTGCAAAAAGTCCACCTTCCAAATAACACCACATTAAACTAAGTACGTAACCAACTCACCATCACAATAGTGATCACCAAACAGGCTCAATGAATTACTTATAGGAACACCTTATGAAAAATACATGCCTTAACGTAAGCCTCATGTAAAATCAGGGTTTAAACAAATTAGCCAAATCATGATGTGTGTGGCATAGAGATGGAATATCACTAAAGGAATATCATACAGAAATACGGTTCAATAGACGAATAGATATTATTAACAAGAAATAGGGCTCAATAGACGATTTATATTATCAAGAAATCGATTCAATAGCGAAAAATATTATCAAGAAATTGGGCTCAATAGACGAATAGATATTATTATCAAGAAATACGGTTCAATAGACGAATAGATATTATTATCAAGAAACAGGGCTCAATAGACGAATAGATATTATCATCAAAAAATAGGGCTCAATAGACGAACAGACATTATTATCAAGAAATAGGGCTCAATAGACGAATAGATATTAATAACAAGAAATAGGGTTCAATAGACGAATAGATATTATTATCAAGAAAGTGTTCAATAGACGAATAGTTATCATCAAGAAATAGGCTCAATAGACGAACAGATATCATTATCAAGAAACAGGGCTCAATAGACGATTGAATATTAACAGCATGAACAATTTAATAAGTATGTCACGAAAAATTAAGTATTCACTATCACAAGGTACAACATGAAAGTTTAATGACTTTAACAGAAACAAAATTGAACTAGTATGTCTCATTATCAATGAGATTCTTGACAGGCTATTTAGAGTGTCTTAATACTTCAGTATCGCAGAAATGAAAAGGAAAATGACTAATTGATTGTATGTAGGTTATTCAGATATTACGACTACCACGGTCACCTAAACCGAACATAACTAGATTCAAATTAGGAGAAATTGATTTTTCCTGTGTTTCTAGTAACATTTGCTAAAACTATTCTTGAATAATGGAACTTCTTGATAAAGCTCATTTTCTGCTATATCTGGCTACCGGTGTATTATATGAGTGGATTTTATTTATATAACTGAATACCTTCATTAACTATGGGTATATTTCGTCCATGGATAATTCCAATTAACTTTAAATATCTAACTAAAATACCACAATGACGCAAAACTTATCATAACATTGCCCTGTGAACTTTGTCAAATGACTAGTTTTGTTTGTTTTTGTTTGTATGTATGGTGTTTTTACGTTGCGTGGAACCAGTGGTTATTCAGCAACGGGAGATGCCTTGTTGCAATCAACGAAAGCTATTAAAAGTGAATTGTTAAGTCCCTTACATTGCTACATAATATGTCTAAGGTCAAATATTTAATCTGCGCAACTCCTGCCCTTTCTAAAACCAGCTTGTCCATCTCTAAGCATTCTATCTTTATTTTTCCAGCATACCGAGCGCAAGCAGACTGAATAGTTTCATTACAACCAATATAAATGCAATGCCTCTAGTATTTTGCCATTCAATCATGTCACCTTTCTTTAGTACTTCTGCTGTGATTTCCAGTTCCTAATCTTAAGGCTTTGTTTCCTAGCTCCGTATTCTGCAAACTATTCTAGTTGATACACGAGGTGTCATTTCAGTTTCAGCTTGAATCATCCGGGTATGATGCTATCGATAGAAAGAAAAACGTACGTGGTCCCCGGTCCAAAACGGTCTGAAGGTCCAAGGGAAACTGGGCTCTCATATCCTCAAAATACTGAAACCATACGATGCTTCAAAACGTTATACATTAGCGAGCAAGCCAACATACACAAAATTCATTTGTGCTTATTACGAGGACTTTCAATTTACCATAACTGACTACGTATTTAAGTATTTAAGAACATTTAAAGGAAGGTTTCTCACATGTTATTATCTCAGCAAATTATTGCTAAGCAAGATAATCGCGAATTTGTGATGTATCCTTTCTAGAACGCAATCTTGCAATTTGTATGATTTAAGGCGCTTAGAGTCACGTTACGTCAAGGGGTCAAGGGTAGGTCACCCCCGGACGCCACAGGTTAAGTTTGGGAAGGTTAAGATGTACTCCTTCAATTTTTTTTTTTTTTTTTTTTTTGTTTTTTTTTTTTTTTTTTTTTTTTTTTTTAGATTGGGAGTAAGTTTTATACAATTTTTTAGCTTTTTCTGGATTTTTTTTCTGGAAATTCTAAAACTAGTTTGCTAAATATGGGGGGCGGGGGGGGGGGGGGGGGGGGGGGGGGGGGGGGGGGGGGGGGGGTGGACATTCGCATGACACGGAAGTAAGTGTTCACCCCCCCCCCCCCCCCTAAAAAAAAAAAAAAAGTCGTCAAAATCTTCTGATACGCCAGTCGAACTATCGGAAAAAAATATCTCTGTCAAAAACAATTATGTGCACTTACGAAATGTTAACATCTTTAAAAAACACATTTGATAAATTCTTTTAACGACCGAAACACTGTCGGTCAACCTTGAGAGAAATAATAGCGCAATTTGATCTTGAGAGCTGTTTTCATAAGTATACAGAAAATATTTCACTCATCTTTAATCTTTTGCTTTAAGGGGCTGGCATACAGAATTACCACAGTTCAAAATTAGTGTTATAACGAAAGCTGATTCACATTAAAATGAATAAACACTATCTTGCTCATATAATTTTACATTATTTTACACGATAAAGAAGTCAATTGATTTACAAGGTAAAGTTGCAATACAAAACCTGTGGTCGCTATCTTCACGAAGAACATAACCACATACACATACGCACACATATATAAGCTCAGCTTCACCACGTACACGAATACATACACACACATACACAAATATAAACTCACGCTTCACCACGTAAACGAATAAACACACACACATATATATGAGCTCACGCTGCGCCACGTACACGAATACACCACACACACACACACACACACACATATATATATATTAGGTACGCTTCACCATGTACACGAATACACACACACACATACTAGCTTACAGTTCGTGCTTAATCCGCGACAGACACACAGAGGCAGAGAGAGAGAGAGAGAGAGAGAGAGAGAGAGAGAGAGAGAGAGAGAGAGAGAGAGAGAGAAGAGAGAGAGAGAGATGAGAAAAGGCAGCTATAGTATACAGCTAAGCTATATAGTAGCTATTGCCGAAGAGGAGCCCTGAAATCCCCAAAGGCTTTGCCTTTTAATATCTTTTTTCCAGTTTTGCCATTATTTGCCGTGAAAGCCAAAAGCAATTTGGATTCCGTAACTCAATCAAGGGTTCTCTCCACAGAGTTTTTCGGAATTCCTAGTTCTTTTTCGCCACTGACATCACTGCGTCTTTTGAAGTCCGTTTTAACCTAGCAAAATTTAATCACGACTTCGACACCTATAGAAAGCTGCAGCGAAGGATTCTAGATGCAATCTAGAAAGTGAATGGGGATAAAAATGTTTGCCGATAAATGTTAAGAGTCACTCAACCAACTACAGGACAAGGTGTGGAGACTCGAGTTCTTTCTTGAAGTTAACTTATACGGGAATCTTTATTCCTCAGTGGAATCGTCTCCCTGAGGAGGATATTGCACAATTGGAAACTCAAATATTCTAAGGAAGACTCGACTTAAAATTTTCATCAATTTATTCATTAATTTTGTAATTTATTTCTTATTTCCTTTTCTAATAACTGATCTCTTCTTTCTGCATATCCCATAGCATTCTGTTACTTCTTTCAAATGAACACCACAATATTCTTTGGAAGCAAAAAAATAAGTTAATTGTCCCTTTGGATTGTTTCATATGAAAAGGGTTCATTTTCTGAATAATAATAATAATAATAATAATCGTTTTTTTGTGGGGGGGGGGGGGACTCTCTATCACGAGAGTATATATATAATGTTCTAAAGGGTCCACAATCATAAAAAAACGAGAAGATGAACCAAGGGAAGGGTTCGAAAGCTTTATAAAGTATTTTTAAATTATACACGAATCTTAAGATTTTTTTTTATTATTGTGGACCACTTAGAACAAAATAAAAAAATAATAATAATAAAATAATAATAATAATAATAATAATAATAATAATAATAATAATAATAATAATAATATGGGATATGCCAGTGGAAATTGTACCCATAATCATAGGAACAATAAGCACTATCCCAAGATCCCTGAAAAGGAATCTAGAAAAAACTAGAGGCTGAAGTAGCTCCAGGACTCATGCAAAAGAGTGTGATCCTAGAAACGGCGCACATAGTAAGGAAAGTGATGGACTCCTAAGGAGGCAGGATGCAAACCCGGAACCCCACACTATAAATACCACCCAGTCGAATTGGAGGACTGTGATAGAGCAAATAAAATAAAATAAAATAAAATAATAATAATAATAATAATAATAATAATAATAATAATAATAATAATAATAATAATAATAATAATAATAATAATAATATAATAATAATAATAATAATAATAATAATAAAAAGAAGAAGAAGAAAAATTCTTACCAGCTCTCTCTCTCTCTCTCTCTCTCTCTTTCAAATAAACACCACAATATTCTTTGGAAGCTTGAATTCCAAGTCAATGGTCCATGTGGATTGTTCCATATGAAAAGGGTTCACCTTCTGAATAATAATAATAATAATAATAATAATAATAATAATAATAATAATAATAATAATAATAATAATAAGAAGAGAGAAGAAGAAGAAGAAGAAGAAACATTCTTACCAGCTCTCTCTCTCTCTCTCTCTCTCTCTCTCTCTCTCTGAATCGCCGTCACTGAAAAATCCACGGCCTTTGCATCACTATGCATCATTACCCAGCAGATTAACCAATTAACCTTTCCTAATTTATGGCGATAAATGTCCGTCCAAGAATGATTAACATTTAACCGATTTGCCGTCATATCACTCTTACTATAAATAACGTGACATTTTTATAACAACGTAAATGCGCTTACAGTTTCTGTACGTGTTTTCGTCGTTACAAAGCCACATGATTCTCGATTTTTTTTTCTTTTATTGTTTTCACGTAGATTTTCAGTTTAAGATGAAAACAAAATTGTCAAAGGAAAGAATTTACATCGGAGGGTAAATTTTTTTACGTACCATCTTACCAAGCAAATGGATGCTTTACGAAGTCGAAAGATAAATTTTATCAGTGATTTTCTTATGGAAAGGATAACATTCGTAATACGCCCTATGTGAAGCTCGACTCGGGGTGGAGAAAATAAATAATAAATAAATAATAAATAAATAAATAAATAAAATAAATATAAATAAATAAATAAATAAATAAATAAAAGCTACACAGTTCAGAATGAAAGTCCTTCCAGAGTAAATCTCCCACAGTCAGTGTTCGCCCAGGACACTTGTTACAAGCATCATGAGAGTTGATGGTATATATATATATATATATATATATATCATACATACATACCTACATCTATATATATATATATTATATAAATAGTATATATATAAAAACTGACCTTATAACTTTAATATCGTCAATCGTATCCTATTCTAATAATGACAATGACCTTTTTCTCGATTTTTATGAATCTGGGATGGATATATATATGTATATATATATATATTATATATATATATATATATAGTATATATATAGTATGTATATATATATATATATATATATATATATATATAATATAGATATATATATGTATATATATATATATATATATATATATATATATATATATATATATATATAACTATAAGTGTTGACAAGATAAACACTTCAGTCATAACGACAAGCTTGAGTCATCAATAATACAGGTGGAGTTTGAGCATCAGTAATCACATATAAAAACAGTTAAAATCAAAATTTGTTATAAAAGGATAACAGCCATAGCAACTGTAGCAATAACGACAGGAAGATGACGGTGTTTTCCTTAATAAATGCAAACTTCGCAATTCACTTGACTCTTGGGAACTATGTATAAGAAATCATCACAAAATGACAGCAGTTGCAAGGCCATCAAACCTCTCCATGCGTCGTTACATGTGTGACCTATTCCCATGGCACAGAGAACTCTCCCATCGTCTTCGCATCCCACGACACTTTGCTGGAAGAGTTGATCCGGTAATACCCACCATCTAATGGTTGCTACGAGCCATAATCTCCAGTGAAAAGTTGCCAAATCTCCCGATCCTTTTCTCTAACATTAGAAAAGGATCCTTTTCTCTAACATTAGAAAATACGATAACACAACAGTAATATTCCACCAAGATATCCAGTATTTGGATTATATGCTGGATATGACATTATTCTTTAGGACAAAATATATGAATGTTGCTTATTGCTGTCTCATTTAGTTTCATGCATCAATATGTTCTTCCCATCTGATTTTCATAGCTAGACAATTCCATTGAATTAAGGAGGAAATGCTATGGACAATAGGGACCTTTAGAATCTTTTCCTTTAATCATTTCAAGACTCATTCTCTTATCTGGATGCTTCGTTGGTATTTCAAAATGATCCAAAAACCAGCCTCTTTAACTCCGGCGTTTTTAACACAACAGAAGGTTTCTCAACTGCATCTCCGCCCAAGAACAATTGCCAATCGCTTATACTTTAATAAGTAGATAAGATAGACAAGACAATTGGTGTTTTCATGACTTCAGCATCCACCAGTTCAGCCTTCAGAAAACCAGAAATCACGGAAGAGCCTGCATCTGCTGAATACAACTTCAAAAAGGGATGTATACAAACAGTCCCAGTTCCTGGTACAGCCTTCAAAAGGCGAGGTCACAAACTTTTATCGGCTCTCAGCACTTCTATAGATGTCTCGCCAGCATGTTAAAAATATTATGTTTATACAGCTCTTACTTATATAACTGCCATTTTAATCCTAAAACAGATCTAGGAAAGTGGTTCTTAACCTGGGGGGCGTCAGTAATTTCCTAGGGAGGCGCGACCCCTAGGGAAAAATGAAAAAAAAATCTCTAATTATATTCGTTACTCTCTTAACAGGAATGTGGAAGTAATATTCACAAGTTTATGAAAAAATGCAAAAGTATCGCCTTATAACGTTACTTTCCTAGAGTCTACTACTCTAGTTAGACTCGTTGGGCTGACCATAGTTTTGTAATTATTGACCTCCCTTCCTATTCCTCGAAACCCCTTCTCTTTCTCTCTTTTTTTTATTTTCCTTTAGATGCAAGGGGGCGTGAAAGAAAGGACCAACCCTCAGATGGGGCGTGGTAATAAAAAAAAGGTTAACAACCACTGATCTAGGATTATTCTAGCGAAAATTCTTAGTAACGACATCATTAACAACGAAATACAGCAACAGAAGTATACAGAAGTCGGCATCAACAATGCGAATAATAAAGCGTAAAATCTATTTTGCCTTTCCAAGAGAGGCGAAAACACCTCGAATTGCATTCTGTTCATAAAACAAAATAAACAAAAAAAAAGCTCTAACAGATAGTTCCGATTCTGTTACTGCTAATTGAATGATCCAGTTTTAATGCAACGGTCGTTTACATTTTTAACTCCCGCACTTTTTCCCTTCCTCTTTTTTTTTTTATTCCCTGCCCCGAAAACAAAACGGGGGGAGAGTAAAAATACATATATTGAATGCAACTGCACATCCGGTTTTCAATGAATTTGCGAAAAAAAAATATGCACAGCAACTAGCGAAAACAATGAAAAGCAAGCAAATCAAATTGTTACCGTGTGGCAGATTTATAGTTCGCGAATATTCGCTGCTGCTGCTTCCCCCCCCCCCCCCCCTCTCCCCCGCTGCCCGCCCCCACCCCACCCCCCGCCACCCTCCGAAAAAAATGGAATAAAAAAGAATGAATTTGATTGGGATGCATGTGGCTCTGTCCATGCAATGCGACAACAGATGAAAATATCCGGAAACTCTGCGAATAATCAGGAAAAAACATTTCGTCACAGCAGTGGGTTTTTCCATCTCTCTCTCTCTCTCTCTCTCTCTCTCTCTCTCTCTCTCTCTCTCTCGTTGTTTTTCTTTACCTGTTTTTAATCTTAACCCTCCTCTTACTCCTACCAGATAAACGACGCTATGTTTACTGATATTCTCTCTCTCTCCAAAAGATTATACAATCAAAAGAAAATGAAAAAACGGGACTTGGAAGAAAAAACCCATATTAAATATCAAGCAAAACCCCAAACTATATACTCATATGCGAAGAAGATGAATAAAAGAAGAATAGAAATATGCCCTCTGAGAATTGAAGGGAGATTAACGAATGAAAAAAAAGGAAATTTGCAACATACTGGCAGAACGATATAAGAGAGAATTCACCCCTAGAAATAGATAATGAAGATAATGATATAGAAGTAAGGGTATGAAAATAGTGAATATTTAGCTGACATAGATATTAATGAAGCTGATATTGTGCAGGCTATTAATGAAATTAAAAATGGAGCTGCTGCAGGGCCTGATGGAATTCCTGACATTTTGTTAAAGAAAAGTAGTCATTCTATCGCAAAAGCCACTTGCAATATTATTAAGACAAAGTGTAGATACAGGCAAGATATATGATGAGCACATTAGCGTATATTACCCCTACTTTCAAAAGTGGATCAAGACTAGAGGCAAGTAATTATAGGCCTGTGAGTCTAACATCACATATAATGAAAGTGTATGAAAGGGTAATGAAGAAAAATATTATGAAACATTTAATAAAAATAATTTGTTTAATAAAGGACAACATGGTTTCGTACCCGGAAAAAGTACACAAACCCAACTGTTAGTCCACCGTGAAAACATATTCAAAAATATGAAAAGCGGAAATGAAACAGATGTGGTTTATTTAGACTTTGCAAAAGCTTTGATAAGTAGACCATAATATATTAGCGAAGAAAATTAGAAAACACAATATCGTGGATAAAGTAGGAAGATGGTTAAAAGAAGTTTTTACACAACAGAAAACAGATAGTTATTGCAAACGACGAGAAATCGGATGAAGCCAAGGTAATATCCGGTGTGCCGCAAGGTACGGTGTTAGCTGCAATACTGTTTGTTATTATGATGAAGACATAGACAATAATGTTAAGGATCGTAGTGAGTAGTTTTGCAGATGACACAAGAATAAGTAGAGAAATTACTTGTGATGAAGATAGGAACGCTCTACAAAGAGACCTTAACAAAGTATATGATTGGGCAGAGGTAAATAGGATGGTATTTAACTCTGATAAATTTGAATCAATAAATTATGGAGACAGAGAAAGAAAGCTATATGCATATAAGGACCTAATAATGAGACCATCACAAATAAGGAAGCAGTTAAAGACCTTGGTGTGATGATGAATAGGAACATGTTATGCAATGATCAAATAGCAACTCTGTTGGCAAAATGTAAAGCAAAAATGGGAATGTTGTTACGGCACTTCAAAACAAGAAAAGCTGAACACATGATTATGCTTTATAAAAACATATGTTCGTAGTACACTTGAATATTGCAATATGATATGGTACCACACTATCAAAAGGATATTGCACAAATAGAGAGTGTACAAAGGTCCTTTACAGCTAGAATAGAAGAAGTTAAGGACCTAGACTACGGGAAAGACTACAATTCTTAAAATTATATAGTCTGGAAAGGAGAAGAGAACGCTACATGATAATTCAGGCATGGAAACAGATAGAAGGAATAGCAGAAAATATCATGGAACTAAAAATATCAGAAAGAGCAAGCAGAGGTAGATTAATAGTGCCCAAAAATTATACCAGGAAAAATAAGGAAAGCACACAGGACATTAATCCACTACGCACCAGCATCGATAATGCAGCGTCTATTCAATGCGTTGCAGCTCATGCTGAGGAATATATCAGGAGTGAGCGTAGATGTGTTTAAGAATAAGCTCGACAAATATCTAAACTGCATCCCAGACCATCCAAGATTGGAAGATGCAAAATATACCCGGAAGATGGTACTAGCAACTCTGGTAGACATTAGAGGTGCCTCACACTGAGGGACCTGGGGCAACCCGAACAAGATTGTAAGGTCTGTAAGGTAAGGTAAGGTCTCTCTCTTCTCTCTCTCTCTCTCATCTCTCTCTCTCTCTGTGTGCGTCAATTTTTTTCTTTTCTTTGTCTTACCGATGTTTCATCCTTCAAGTTTATTATCACCATTATTATTATTACTTATATTATTATTATTATTATTATTATTATTATATTATTATTATTATCTCTTTTCTGTTAAGTACTCTGTATCTGTATGCCAAAGGAGGCCTTTTTTTTCGTCTTTTTTCTCTTACCGATGTGGATTTATTTCTTCACAGTTATTTTCATCACTGCTATATATTAATTAATGATACTATATTGTCACTTTTTTGCTGAAAAAAGTTTTTTAATCCATGAAAAAAAGTTTCATTTTATAACATTCTGCACTTGCATTATGTTTATATTACTGTCAAACATATCACTGTTCATTTAGGCGTCGTTTCGAATGTTAAATAGTCTTATGCTTCTCCTAAATATTTTACATCTGTTTACACTCTTCGTTTGTTCCTTTATTGCAAGTGGTCCCTTTATCAATGTATATAATTTAAGTCGGCTTACTCACATCTTGCCATCTTAACTTCTGAAAATTTGAAGGGTAATATTCTACAAGGGTCATTTTAGCCTTATTATCTCTGCAAAGGGTTTTTTTAGGGTCCTATTTGATAGCACCATCCGAATTCCAAATCGCTCGCTACTGCTCCCCATTCCTCCTCCCCCCCCCCCCCCCCCCCCCCCCCCCCCCCCCCCCATCGCCCCCGCCCCCGCAGGCCTTCAGTCTTCCAGAGGTCCTTTTTCTACCTCTCTTTGTGAAGCCCCTTCAAACATATCTGATGACTCCTCTTTCCTTAAAGGGTGCTAATCCTTTTTTCTCAAGTCGTTCATTTAGCTGAATTTCTTTGACAGTCGGTTGGTGCTGTTTTTTTTTTTTTTTTTTTTTTTTTTTTTAAGTATAAATGCCGATACGCCTTAAGAGACAATCCTTTCATAAATATTACGTCCAGCATCGCATTAGGTTAAATTTTGGTCTTAAACTTCTCTGAAACTGCATGTGCTCAATGTCAAAACTTACGATTTGCAAAGCTGCTTTCTAAAAAAACTACGTTTTACATCCAATTATGTTTAACTTTGTAAAATTATAAAATTGTAAAGTTATATTTAACTTTGTAAGAATGTGCAGACAGTAATAATCAGAAACAGTAAAGCTTTCTTTTTTAAATAGTTCTGGTTTCATGTCGAACATAAAAATGTGTAAACCTTAAACATGGACATACATGACGAATGTAACGTTATGCATTATATAAAAATAGTCTACAAATAGAGTACACGAAAACAAAGAATGAAATAAGTAAATATGAAGAATAAAAGAAACGGTAAAAAGGTGTTACCACACTGAAAACAGATATTAAACAGAAATTATACTTTAAAAAATTAAAATAAGGCGTAAATGTTGTACACATATACACGCGCCATGCGCTAGGTATATATATATATATATATATAATATAATATATATATATATATATATATATATATATATATATATATATATATATATATATTTACACACACAACGCGCGTGCGCGTGTATATGTGTACAACATTTACCCCTTATTTTGATTTTTTCTTTAGTATAATTTCTGTTTAACATCTGTTTTCAGTGTGATAACACCTTTTTACCGTTTCTTTTATTCATGATTATGTCTAAGGATTCTTCCCTGTAACCTATCCTTATCTGTATCCTACTTATTCCTCACTCCACAAATTATTAATCCTTTCACGTCATTTTTCAGTTGAGTTGCGTCTCATTTCTAAATTTATAAGCTTAGGTCAGGTTAACTTTTCTTTACTGCAGTGTACGAAGCATTTTGAAAGCTGTTGTTATATAGGAAACGTTTTTCGTGTATATATATATTTATATATATGTATATATATATATATATATTATATAGTATATATATATATATATATATATATATATATATATATATATATGGTATGTCAGAGATGGGTACAATATACATACTATACATATATATATATATATATATATATATATATATATATATATATATATATATATATATATATATATATATATATATATAATATATATATATATACACTGCAGTAAAAATAAGTTAACGTGACCTAAACTTATAAATTTAGAAATGAGATAGACAACTGAACTGAAAAATGACGTGAAAGGATTAATAATTTATGGAGTGAGGAATAAGTAAGATACGGATAAGGATAAAGTTACAGGGGAGAATCCTAAGACATAAATCAAGACGTCAGATATATCAATGTAAAAGCAACTGGGAAAGAAAGACGAGTTAAATAAGAAACTGAATGAGCTGATAACTGAAATACAAAGAATCTCTAGGCATCAAGCATGGCAAAGGACATTTCAATCCAGACTCGGCCTTACTGAAACACAAAGAAAAATACTACATTTCATTGATGAATGTCTCTAAGGATCATTGGTCTTTTCGTGACAATAATACATGCAAGACAAGGCCTAAGGATTCAGGCAATCAGAAATGCTTGTCTGAAAAGGATCCAGTATGTTAGCATAAGATTCCTTCTTAGGCTGTAAAAAAATCAGGATACTGACCTGACCAGAAAAAAACACAAGAAGTCTTAGAATGAAAGAATTCTACTCAAATCTATTTCTCTATCAAGCAGTCGAATTGAAGTTACAAATACAGATGAGATAAAATTTGCAACAAATGTTTTTTGGAACAAATTTCCAGCATGGCCATATTCATAATTCCAATGGGAATATTGAATAGGAAGCTTTGCTATTTAATAAAGAGCCATTTCCTATCCATATACAATATCATATCAGGTATACACAGAAGAGCGAAATTCCTCTTTGACGTTTCCCGAAATAAAGGTTTCGGAATTACAAACAAAATAAAAAATAAATAAATAAATAAATAATAAAAACAAATAAAAAATAACAAAAAATCATAGGGTACAATTGAAGGCCGGAGATATCTGGCACAATACCCTCAACAGTGCATTCAGGGATGTCATGTCTTTGTCAGAATGCTTTATAGTGTCACGATTTAACTTATGTGCCACAAGAAATTATTAAAATGAAGGTAATGCTATTCAACCTACGCTCTATAAAAACACGTACGGTATTAAGCAATTCTAATATTTATGCTATAAGAGTAACATACCATAACCAGATATCAAAAACGATGAAGTGCCACAAGAAATTACTATAAATTAAGGTAATTCTAGACAACCAACGCTCAATAAAAACACGTTCGGTATTAAGCAATTAAAATGTTTATGCTATAAGAGTAACCTACCATAACCTGTTATCAAAATGGCAGGAACAGTACATCACAGATTATAAGAAAAGCTGACAGGGATGAGAAAATCCACTATAAGCAAGAATACAGAACTTAAAAAAAAAAAAGCGTAATAGTAGATCCACTTTTACAGATTAAGAGAGGAATTGTTTCTGGGTTTACTTCGTGCAAAGGGAAAGAGTCTAAGAAGTCCTTCTCATGATTGGCTGAACTCAAATGGGTCAAGGCGGTGGCTAAGGAAAGATGCTATCAGTACGTTAGGAACTGAACGTCGCTGAAGACGTTAAGTGCGGAATATCAACGGACACGACTGAATGACACTTAAATCGTGATGGCGCTGATGCTCTTGAACGAGACGTAGTCGTAGGGAAATATGGAATGAACGTAAAAAAATTATTATTTTTTTTTTTTTTTATTTTTTTTTTTTTTTTTTAATTTTTTTTTAGACAAGATAGATAAAGCGCCATCAAATATTAAAATGAGGACCAAAATGAAGCAATCTTAAGGGACGTTTTCTGTCATACTTCAGCGCCTCTTTACTGAAGGGAAAAAGGTTTTGACTAGAATGCATTCGTCTAGGTCTCAACCTGAAAACCTGAAAGTCAAAAGGGGAGAAGGGAATGTACAAATCTTAATCATATCAGCCACCGATTCAATTATCAAGATGAAAGTAGGACCTGATACAAATACAAATACACACACACACACAACACTTATATATATACCATATATATATATATATATATATATAATATATATATATATATATATAAATATATGGATATATATATATATATATATATATATATATATATATATATATAAAACTACAAATGTCCTTTGATATCCAATTCGCTTCTCCTTGGGAATTAATATATTTTCATATGTATATATAGTATATAAAAATATGTCCTTTGTACCAATTCGCTTCTCCTTGGAATTAATATATTTTAAAATTTTTAAGGTGGTCATTGCAGACTTCGCAGTCCTGAGTTCTTGCCTTCCGGGGTTCGATCCCACGAGATGGACGTACTTTTATAGACTAAAAAAAAAAAAAACTCAAAAAGCCCCTTCGGTTAACATATGTGAAAATATATTATTTCCGAGGTAGAGCGAATGAATATTAAAGACATCTGTTGCTTAATGCTTGTATACGAATCAAGGCGATGTGATAAATTTCATTCATGTATATATTATATATTATATATATATCTATATATATATATATATATATATACTATATATATAATATACACTTATACCCAGACCTCGCTCAGCTAGCCACGTATGGTTAATATGGCAGCTGAAAGAGAGAGTGCCAACTCTGTAGAGAGCCCGAGTGGAAGATACTGCATACAAATTCTGGCCCGGGAAATCATACGGAGGACGAATATAATCCGTTCACACCACTTAAGATTAAACAGAAGTAATTAAAACATGTACATAAAATCGTCAGCATTCTAGAGACGCAGCCATACCACTAAAATTTATCAAATAATGACTGGGCACTAATTTCGAAGAAACCCACGAGCATGTTTCTACGTCTTTTAATTGCAATACCCTTTTTCATGGTCTTCCGAGGGATAAGGATAATGGGCGTGGCGCTGTACACAAAATAATGACTGGATAGGAAAATCTTACTATAATGGGCGTTACGTCTGTCAGTCCGTCTGTCATTCAATCACGGCCAAACGGCTGGTATGATGGGCATGAAACTTGGCAGGGCTATAGTGGGGACCCCTAAGACGGTTTATAATAGGGTTTCATCCTACCTCCCCCACCCCTGCCCCTCCGTAGGGGGTGGGGGTGAGAAGGAATTCCCTGAAACGGGGCTGGTTATGCCCGTAGACTTACTCACTTTACGAATTTATCATACATAATTTCTGTATACGTATGTTTGCTATTCTATCTGGAATTCGGGAAGGATCTCTATAATATTCAAGGGAGTAAGATTAGAGATGCAGACAATCTTACAAAAGCTCGCGCTTGTTCTAGAGAATAAAAAAAGTTTGATTCTCTCAACTATTGTCGATTCTTTCCTTTTGATAAAAAGTAAACTTATATTTCGAATTTCACTTGTGTTTCCACCCACTTCCGCATTATTATTATTATTATTATTATTATTATTATTATTATTATTATTATTATGATTATTATTATTAGTTATTATTATTAATAGCTATTTCAGCCGCACTTATTTTGTATAGAAGTTTCTCTATTCTTCTTATTACTGATTATTATTGATGGCTATTTCGGCCGCACTTATTTTGTATAGAGGTTTCTCTATTCTTCTTATTACTGACTTTTCTTCTGGACTCAAATTGACTATTAAAACGCCAAATGGGGGATTCGTGTTAAAAAAACGTGGTATTTGTTAAATTGAATATATTTTGTATAATATATTCTATTTGACAGATACCACGTTTTTGACACGACTCCCCCATTTGGCGTTTTAATAGCTAAATTGAGTCCAGGAGAAAAGTCAGTAATGAGAATAGAGAAATTTCTATACATAATATTATTATTATTTTTTTGGGGGGTTTTGGGGGGGGGGGTGGGGGGGGGGCCGCATTGCTGTGGGGGACTGGCTAAGACAAGGTTTCTCACTTTCCAAAATTCCATTCGTTAATCGTCTCCCTCTCGTTACTTCCCTCCAAGTAATCGCTGCTCTCACCTTTGTCATTCGTAGCACCTGTTAATTAACAGGTGGACAGGTAGACCTTCTCCGGCGATGATTAACTTCTTTCTTCCCATTCGTCAATCAAACTTCTTCCCAAGAGCTCTCTCTCTCTCTCTCTCTCTCTCTCTCTCTCTCTCCAATCTACCTCAATATCAGATATCTCCTTACCTTACCTTCAACCTAGCAACCAACCCACCCCTGGATTTTCTCCCTCACTTCAAACCTCCTCCTCCCCATTCCCCCTCCCTCATTCCAGCAACCACTCACTCTCCCCCCCCCTTTTCCCCCGCCCCCTCTCTCTCTCTCTGTGATCTCCGAAGGTACCACAGCATCATTAAAACTTATTAATGATATTTCATTTATAAAGTTTACTAATTACCAAGGCATATTATTCTTTCAAACTCAATTTAATTTTTTTTCTTCTTCTTCTCTCTCTCTCTCTCTCTCTCTCTCTCTCGATAAACTTTTTTACTCAAATTAAAGTTTTCAAAGGGGCGGCTTTGCACCGCAGCGCGAGATTAACAATTTACCTCGATTTATCTTCGGTAAATTGCCAAGGGGTGAAACCCTGGAGTCTGGAGAGATAAAAAAAAAAAGGGGGGGCTATAAAGTCTTTTCCTTCAAGAGGAGCTGTTTCTGCGCCCTCTGTACGCGCCGCGTACAACCGCGCGCAAATGAGACCTCATCTAGAAATCGCAGGTATCAGAAACTGACATCTAAAAATCGCAGGTACCAGAAGCGGATATTTAAAAATCGCAGGTATCTGAAACCTTATCTAAATATCGCAGGTATCTGAAACCTTATCTTAAAATCGTAGGTATCTGAAACCTTATCTAAAAATCGCAGGTATCTGTAACCTTATCTAAAAATAGCAGGTATCTGAAACCTTATCTTAAAATCGAAGGTATCTGAAACCTTATTTTAAACCTTGTCTAAATATCGTAGGTATCTGAAACCTTATCTAAAAATTGCATGTATCTGAAACCTTATCTTAAAATCGAAGGTATCTGAAACCTTATTTGAAACCATGTCTAAAAATAGTAGGTATCTGAAACCTTATCTTAAAATCGAAGGTATCTGAAACCTTATTTGAAACCTTGTCTAAATATCGTAGGTATCTGAAACCTTATCTAAAAATTGCAGGTATCTGAAACCATATCTTAAAATCGCAAGTATCTGAAACCGTATTCGAAACCTTATCTAAATATCGCCGGTATCTGAAACCTTATCTAAAAATCGCCGGTATCTGAAACCTTATCTTAAAATCGTAGGTATCTGAAACCTTATCTAAATATCGCAGGTATCTGAAACCTTATCTAAAAATCGCAGGTATCTGAAACCTTATCTAAATATCGCAGGTATCTGAAACCTTATCTAAATATCGCAGGTATTTGAAACCTTATCTAAATATCGCAGGTATCTGAAACCTTATCTAAAAATCGCAGGTATCTGAAACCTTATCTAAAAATCGCAGGTATCTGAAACCTTATCTTAAAATCGAAGGTATCCGAAACTGATATCTAAAAATCGCCGGTATCT
>NC_061108.1:138137988-138150545 GCF_015104395.2 Macrobrachium nipponense
AAAATCTAATCACGAAAGATTTATGCGACTGCATATATATGAAAGCATATTGGCAGTACGCATGCCGTCATATGTAACCGTCGGATGAAAAGGGTCATGCGAAATAATATTGCATTCATCTTCTCCCGCCCCCCCTCCTCCCCCCCCCCCCCCCCCACCTCCTTCCATTGCAATATTCAAAATGTAACATTAAATATTTTCAATCGTTATAATCATTCAGTTTTCACTGGACGCGGATATGCGGACGGCGGGCGGGCTGGCTGGCTCTCTGAAACGCGGATATAGAGGAAGAATAATGTTGGAAACAAAATAAATATGTCCCTTTGGTTAAGATTGCAATGTCGAACGGTTCGTTGCACTTCATTAAAAATCATATTGACAAACAGGCGAGTCAAAGCTCGTTGGTCCCAGATTCGAAATATAATGTGTTCTAACTTCATTTCGTAACTCACAAAGAAATCCAATTTTTCTCTATCAAATGGTAATCCTTTATCAATGCGCTGAATACTTTCTCTCTCTCTCTCTCTCCCAACTCCCACCCCCCCCACCCCTACCCCACCCCTCTTTCTCTCATACCCTCCACTCCTCCTCCCTCCTCCCTCCCCCAACGATTCCCTCGAAATCGAAAAAAAAAATCCGGGGGAAAAAATATATACACGGGTCAAAAAATTCTCGCCACTTAATTAAAAAAGAATCTGCATTCAAAGTTATTACAAAAATTCCACCCAATCGGCTGTGTGTATTTTCGCATTTATTAATGGAAATATTTGCGAAACGCATATATATAGAAAGCCCTTAATCCCGGGTGTTATTTGAAATAACCAATTAAACAAAACGGAGCGCTTTCAATGGAGCCATCGGGCTTATTTCCCTATTGGAACGGGACGATCTGAATATGGTAAATTGCAGACTGTATCTTTGATGGGGGAAGGACTGGCGGTGGTGCCAGGCCACTTCCCCCACCACTATCCCCACCAATTCCCCCACCACCACCACCACCAGCACCAGCAGCAGCTCTCGCTGACAAACAGCTCGCTCAAAAGTCAGCCGGGTGATTTAATAGCTCGCTCACTGATAAACAGGAGATGGAGAATGGCTCAGATATTGAAATTGCCCGTTTATACAATATAGAGAAAGACAATTTTGGAATCCTGTGTACGACACTCGCTCGCTGCTGGCTCGCTGGCTCTCGCTGGCTCTCTCTCTCTCTCTCTCTCTCTCTCTCTCTCTCTCTCTCTCTCTCACACACACACACACAAGTAAGGGGCTTCCTTCCACAAGGCGTGCGGCGAGGTGGGTGGGTGCCAGAGGCGCGATGACGGCGCTTTTCTGTGACGATGGCGAAGAGCAAGAGGAGGACCAGGTATAGGAGGAGGAGGAGGAGGAGGAATAGGAGGAGGAGGAGGAGGAGGAGGAGGAGGAGGACGTCGACGAAAGAGCGATGATTATAACAGCTATCGAAGAGTCTCAAAAGTGAATTTCCTATTCGGTCCAATCTCGTTTGGTGTAGCATCAAAGAGAATCCGACTCTCAAAATTGGAGAGCGTTTGTGACCTGCCTGTGCACAGCAGCCAATATATTTGGCGGGCTGCTGCTGCTGCTGCTGCTGCTGCAGGCAATACTGGAAACTAAATCTGTGAGTGAGTGTGTGCGTGAGCGTGTATGTGTAGCTCTGTGTGTATGTACGTAAGCAACCGTGTAAGGCAGAGTAGGCATGTGAGGATAGGATGTCCATGTGTGTGTGTGTGTGAAAGCGACTGGTCAAGCCAGGGACCTCTCTCTCTCTCTCTCTCTTTCTCTCTCTCTCTCTCTCCTATTGGACATTGTTAATAATACCCCGGCTTTAGCCCGGCACCTTTCAGTGGGTTGCATGTGATCTCGTGGATTTTTTCCTTTTCCTTTTCTGCTCCTCGTCTTCTTCTTCTTCTTCTTCTTCTTTCTCCAATCTCTCCGCCCTGCCCGCTATCGTGGATCTCAGAGGAAGGAAGGAAGGGGGGGAGGGGGGGAGGGCAGGAGGATGGGTATAAAGGAAGGGCATTTAAGGTCAAAGACGGTCCTCGAAAGTCCTTTATAATAATGGAATGGCGTTATACCATCAACCGTCGCACTGGAATATCCGAGAAGAGGCTACAAGAACCGAGTAGACAACTGCTACAGGAGACCCAACCCTCCGGGGGGCAACCGCCCCTTAAACCGCCCCTGCGCCCCCCGGCGGTAGAGGCCAAATTCGCCCGGCGACCCGGGCCGGCCGCTTACGCACCCCTGGCCGCGCCGTCCCGGGAGAACACGGTTGACTTGCCCCAGCGAATGGTTGATTAGCGATAACAAACAATCATTATCATTTTATTGCTTCCCCTACACATTAATTCAACCGGGAGGCGCGTTTGTCCTGCCCGCTTGTTTCCATTTCCGAGACTAAATTACTCTATTAGGAGTGAAACAGACCAATATAGAGCGAACGCTTGTTTGTTTTGGGCGGGGATATCCTGCCGGAGAGAGAGAGAGAGAGAGAGACACAGAGACAGAGACTGAATGAGAGAGAGAGAAAGAGAGAGAGAGAGAGAGGTGGGTGGGTGGAGGGAAGGGGAGAGAGAGACGAGAGACAGAAATGGAAGGGAAAGGAAAAGAGAGAGAGAGAGACGAGTGACAGAGAATGGAAGGGAAAGAGACAGTCAGAGAGAAACGAGAGACAGAGAAAGGAATGGAAAGAGAGAGAGAGAGAAAGAGGGAGAGAGAGCGAGAGAGAGAGAGAGAGAGATGGCAGAGGAATAAATAGAAAGAAGGGAAGGGTGGGAGGGTGGGCGAGTGAGGGAGAGGACGAGGCGAAGGACCCATCGGATATGATTCAACTCGAAAATGGTTTAGAAACACTGCTGGATGAGAGAGAGAGAGAGAGAGAGAGAGAGAGAGAGAGAGAGAGAGAGAGAGAGATGCTCATTAACTCGACGCCATCTTTCTTTGGCTATTTGTATTGTCATATTATCTCAAGTTACTGAAATCGGCACAGACATTTTAACTCTCTTGAAATGCACTGGTTTTCCGTAGGACCTCAATGGCCCTGAGAAGTTGTAGAGCGTTTGTCAGGAGAGGGGCTGGTTATTCTACTGGAGGAGTCAATACTGTTTTTAAAGGATCCTTGATGATGCCAAGTTTTTAAAAAGGATGTCATGCTCAAGTACATGAGGAATTAAACAATATTATGAAGCACTTCATAATATCTTATGGACTGAGTTATCAGATGCCCCCACGAACTATCAGAGACATTGTGCTTTTGCCTCAAAAGTTAAATAAATACAAGGACTTGGATGTATGACCCCGTAACCCAAAAAAATCTGACAAGCTAATTAAAACTTTTGCCCCCAAATTAGATAAATACAAGGATTTGGTATATGATCCGTAACCCCCAAAAATCTGACAAGCTAATTAAATAAATACAAGGACTTGGTATATTATCCCGTAACCACAAAAAATCTGACAAGCTAATTAAATAAATACAAGGCCTTGGTTTATGATCCCGTAATCACAAAAAATGACAAGCTAATTAATAAATACAAGGCCCTGGTTTATGATCCGTAACCACAAAAAATCTGACAAGCTAATTAAATAAATACAAGGCCTTGGTTTATTATCCCGTAATCACAAAAAATCTGACAAGCTAATTAAATAAATACAGCAAGGCCTTGGTTTATGATCCCGTAACCACAAAAAATCTGACAAGCTAATTAAATAAATACAAGGACTTGGTATATTATCCCGTGACCCCCCAAAAATCTGACAAACTAATTAAATAAATACAAGGACTTGGTATATTATCCAATAACCCAAAAAAATATGACAAGCTAATGGGTTTCCAAAACTGTTATAAAAATCTTTCTTGTAAAAAAGTTTTACAAATATCTCTACTGGTACACCATTTCATTATCCCATTCATACAAATATCTCGGTTTTGTAGTGAGTACATTGCCGTCCACTGATGATACAAATATAGCTTTATACTTATAGCCATGTTTATTTACCTTGCAGTATTTTTAAGCTTACACCAAGATCAAATGAATGGCTTTAGTTAGACTAAAATTTAAAGGAAAAATTCGAATTTTTGACATACGAAATTACAGTTCCCGTCCTGCTCCCAATTGATTATCAGGAATATATGTGTTTTTTAAAAGCTGCAACACAAAACACAAAGCTATATCATGAATGGAAAGCCTCCCCCACCCCCACCCACTCATTTTTTTTCTGAATTCCTGTCTGGATGAGCATAATAATGGCTGAATAAGTAACAATAATATAAACTGAGTTAGAGATGATGGCGGATCCCATTACTGTTACATATATTGCAATTATAATAATAATAATAATAATAATAATAATAATAATAATAATAATAATAATAATAATAATAATAATAATACCTTGGAAGAAGACCATCTGTGAGGCAAACTTCGTTGAAAGGAATGGCGCTGAACAGCATACAGGGCCATTATTTTCAACGAATAATAATAATAATAATAATAATAATAATAATAATAATGAATTACACGTAAATCACTGTCTTATATAAATATTTGATGAACAACACAAAGATGTTCAGTATTACACCCATCGCTGAGAACAATGGCAGGTTGTTTGTCCATTTGATAAAGGTAATTTTATGCCAGCAGAAGCTCTTATTCCAGGGTCAGCCCATTTTTATTAACTTAATCATTTTCTTTAAAAAGTATGAAAAAATTATAATAAATAACACAACATAAAAACCGATAAAGAGAGTAGTTATTCAAACATTCATGTTAATGAATAAATCTACGGTCTCGCAACGCCATATTTCGTTTACTTGCGTGCAAAGACGTTCTTAAAATTAAAGTTAGGAAATAATTGCAAAACCAAATTATTCAACTGAACGTTTCAATAAATATTAATATGCAATTAGAGTTTTAGGCCAAATGCCAAGCCCTGAGATCTATGGGGTCAATTAGGGCTGAAAATGATGTTGAAACAATTGTTAAGGAGAGGGTGGAGAATAAGATGGAAGAAAGAGAATATGAACGGAGATACCATAAAAGTTATGAAAGGGGTTGCAGCTGGGAGGGGCCGAAGGGTTGCTGCAAAGAAACCCTTATGAATGCCTACAGCGCACCGAGAGAGGTACACTGACAGCACTGAACCCCAACGTGGAATTTGTAAGCAATGTCTGAGGGATACAAATTTTGCAAAGAAACAAATAAGACATTAGAAACATTGAGAAGCAATATGAAATAAAATAGCATCACTAAACAAACGAGAAATTGCAATGAAGGTTAAGAATATTTTAATCATTGAAATTATAATAATCTGACACGTTAAACGTTGAAATTATTAACACTTGGTACATATAACACTGTTTACTGCCATTTTTTTGGTAACAAGTTTTCCATAGTGCAGTGTAAAATTTTAGCCAATCTCTGTTAATTTAAAAGAATATCTTTAGTGTGTTTGTTGAACAACTTTGGATTTTTCTGTTTATGAAAATGACCAAGGAAATTTGGGATGTGACTCACTTCATACTAAATTTACAATCGTAGTTCTCTTTGTATATAAAACAATCAGTAAAACTGTGACTTACGTAAATCATGAACTAAATCTCTTCCAATTCATTTCAGGTGCCGATGCCTCAAATTTAGTACTTGTCACGAACAAGTGCGTAAGAAAGCACTACTATTGGAAATCGCACTTTATGTATATATAAATATAAGCCATCTAAAAATCATTAAAGGGTTATAATTTAATTCGCGCCTTTAAAGAAATGACATAACACAAAAGTCTTTTTTCTTAACTCAGGTCTCACCACAGGAGCGACTTAAGAGTTAGTCGCTGTGCACAGCGTAAATGAACGCGAAGACTTTTTTCCTTAACAGGTATCCTGTTGGAAACTATCAGAATGAGTATGAAAAGTCCGTAGCCCAATATTCCAGGCTTGCTTTATGGTAACGGGAAAAGTCTGGACGTCGTTCTTTTCTGGAATCAGTGATTTAGGTCCAGGTTCCAAAGCGCGAAAAGTATTCTTAACCATTATATGAATGATCATAGATGCGTTACCCCATCAATCCGTTACATCGCTTAGGAAACCGTAAATAAATAAATCAACAAATAAAAATGAACAAATAGATAAATACATATAAATATATGAATAAAAAAAATTAAATACCTTAAATATATTATATATATATAGATATATATATATATATATATATATATATATATATATCATCCAATAAGAGGTCGAGGCTAATCCCCATCATGTAGTAGGTGAAAAGGCAAAACAGCTCAATACATGGGTTGGCTTTATTGGTGCCAAACGTTCAAAGACTATTGTCTCAAGTTTTCAAGGCTATAAAAACAAAAAATACATAAATTACAACTTGTCCAAAGCAAGATTAACGTAAATTGTTACATACAATAAGCACGAGAAAAAAAATATATACGTATATAGAAATTTTAAATAAAAATCAAATAAACTAAAAACACACAATGTATTAAACACTAGTAAAAATTGGTAAGAAAAAAAATTAAAAATATATAAAACAAACCTTACAACCGCCGATTGGTTCGGTTGCTGAAAGGCCTGCCAGAGCGAGTGGAGTCGAGATAACCAAGAAAGAAGATAAGAGTGGGCGGTCTAAGCAATGTACAATGGAACTGCTGTAGTGTTGTTATTCAATGTTGGAACGAGGTGCTTAATGGCCAAGGATCGAGTATAGGGAGGTTGGTTTCATTAGGCTGGATAAAATTATCTGAAAATCATCGTAGTGATTCTGCATTTGCATATTTGTGCTGGTTTCTTATGTTTGAAAGCTCTGGACTAGAAAGCTTCATCCCTGTCGGTAAACTAATGCCTATGTGTGAGTCACATCGTACTTTGAGCAGTCGGCGAGTGCTTCCATTGAAGTCGTGCAAGGAGAGATGATTGATAAACATGCATTGCAAATTCAACCATTGTACAATTTTTTTTATCCAAAACAGACTCACTTTAATTGATCTTCTGATTTTTAAGTGGCTATTGACTAAAGATGTGACCTTTTTATGATAGGACGCTGCAAACCCATAACAACAAACTTCGGTAAACTAGGTGTTTTCCAAACCGACCTTCAA
The DNA here is from genome assembly GCF_015104395.2 of Macrobrachium nipponense. Lineage (NCBI taxonomy): Eukaryota > Metazoa > Arthropoda > Malacostraca > Decapoda > Palaemonidae > Macrobrachium > Macrobrachium nipponense. Next base: position 138,145,114 of record NC_061108.1, read on the forward strand.
CAGTAATAATAACAAGGTGGTCTTCAAACTACTCTAGCTATAATTTAACTAAAAGGGAAGAGTTTTTGTTGTCCTTCGGACTGGGACTTTTGCTTACCAAATTACAGGCCAGGTTTCATTGAACACTTCTTGCCTTTCGAACTTCTATTTTCCAAAATGAAAAACTTATCCTTAAGCGCTAATTTATCACTTTTCCAAAAAGAACTTCTCTCTTGCCCATGAAAGTTTTCAGAAACTTAAAATTAGATGGACCCCTTTTTTCAATAGGCATGATTCGAGTACCCAAAATTAAAAAACTAAGCAAAGAGAAGACCTTGTCTTATCTAAACCCGATAAAGGTAAAGGCACTGTTATTTTAAATAAAAATGATTATATAACAAAATGCAAGATATCTTGTCCGATAGCAACAAATTCCATAAAACTAGGCCAAAAGAATACAAAATAATCTTCAAAAACGAAGATAGAATTAATAGATTTTTAAGATCGCTCAAAGACAGGAAAGCAATAAGTCAAACTACCTATGAAGAACTCTTTGTTACTGGTTCGTCTTTTGGTATTATGTACGGATTGCCTAAGGTGCATAAGAACATATCCCTATGAGACCCATCCTCTCCTCCTATACAACGCCAAATTAATAAATAGCCAAATTCCTGGTTCCTTTGTTAGACCAATGCTTTAACAACAAATACAAACTAAACAACTCTTTAGAATTTCAAACAGAGTATACTCAGCCAAGACTCTGACCTCGTCATGGCCAGCTTGACGTTGAATCGCTTTTTACAAATGTTTCCCGTTGATGAGACCATTGACTTTATACTAGAACTATTTTTGTGAATGACGATGATGTTTTCCAAGGTTTTAGCAAAGTTGACTTTAAGAAGCTTTTAGAATTGGCTGTGCGGGACACAGCCTTCGTTTTTAACGATGAAGTTTACGTTCAGGTTGACGGCGTCGGCATGGGCAACCCATTGAGCTGCACCTTTGCAGATATTTTTATGTTCAAGTTTGAACAGCAACTACTGGACAATTGTCCTGCCTTCTTTTAAGCCGCTATTTTACCGTAGATATGTGGGACGACACATTCCTACTTTTTAGGGACCATCATCATTGCGACCTTTTCTTGGAATATGCAAACGCATCACACATAATATAAAATTTACATTTGAGAAAGAGCTAGATGTACTGGAGCCACCAGCTCCAGTACATCTAGCTTCTAAATTAAAATATTATGTTAGCTTTCCATACACTTACGATACTCATTTATACCGCATATGAGGAAGATATGAACAAACATTTCCCAGCAGTTGATGTGAAATTCATCATAAGGAATCCAACCATAGGCGGATTCTTTCGACACAAAGAAAAATTGCCTACTTTTGATGCGGTCTGGCCTAGTTTACTTGTATACTTGCTGTTCGTGCAACGAACAGACTTACGTTGGAAGCACTCGCCGGACTGCTCAAAGTACGAGTGGACTCCACACATAGGCATTAGTTACCGCACAGGGATGAAGCTTTCTAGTCCAGAGCTTTCAAACATAAGAAACCATGCACAAATATGCAAATGCAGAATCAACTACGATGATTTTCAGATAATTTAATCCAGCCTAATGAAAACCAACTCCCTATACTCGAATCCTTGGCCATTAAGCACCTCGTTCCAACATTGAATAACAACACTACAGCAGTTCCATTGTACATTGCTTAGACCGCCCACCTTATCTTCTTTCTTGGTTATCTCGACTCCACCTCGCTCTGGCAGGCCTTTCAGCAACCGAACCTCGGGATGTAAGGTTGTTTTATATATTTTTTTTTCTTAATTTAATTTTCTTAACAATTTTTGCTTAGTGTTTAATACATTGTGTGTTTTTAGTTATTTGATTTTTATTTAAAAATTTCTATATACATATATATTTTTTTTTTCTCGTGCTTATTTGTATGTATCAATTTACGTTAATCTTGCTGGACAAGTTTGTAATTTATGTATTTTTGTTTTTTATAGCCTTGAAAATGAGACAATAGTCTTGAAAACGTTGGCACCAATAAAAGCAACCCATGTATTGAGCTGTTTTGCCTTTTCACCTACTATATATATATATATATATATATATATAGATATATATATATATATATAGTATATATATATATATATATATACCAAGTCTAAAAAGCCCATTAAACACTCTGGTTTAAAGCTAAGCTTTAAACCAGAGCGTTTTAATGGGCCTCTTATACTTGCGACGTATCCTGTTTTAACAGAAGAAATTATTTACATATAAATACATATACATAGCATATATATATGTATATATATAATATATACTATATATATATGGTACCTTATATATAGGAAAACAAATAAAAAATTCGGCATCTAAGAAAGGCTTTGGGTATTATAAATATATCATTAAAACATCACGTTGTGTTGTTAGCTTTGGGAATCAAACTATTTATATACCCGAAAATATAATTATACACTTTATCACGGAATATGTCGCCTTAATGTCTGTCATTCCGAGCGTAGCAATGATTTCCAAAAGCCAAGAAAGACGTAATCCCTGGTTAGGCTTTTCCATAGACCTCTCCTGGTCCCCCAACAAGAACAACAACAGGAAGAACAACAACAGCAAGAACAACAGCAAGAACAATGACAACAACAACAAAGTATATATTGTAGGCTCACTCCCCGAGTAAGCGAAAATGGAAATACAATCCTTTTTTGGCCAAAACAGCAAGAACAATCACTACAACAACAGCAATGTATATTGTAGGCTTACTCCCCGAGTAAGCGAAAATTGATTTTTTTTTTTTTTTTTTTTTTTTTTTTTTTTTTTTTTATTTTTTTTTTTTTTTTTTTTTTTTTTGGCCAACGATTCCGTCTTCAAGTATTTTTCAGGTTCGTCAAAGCAACAATAACTTCCTTCGGAAACGTTCAACAGACGAAAATGTACCATCAATATTGCAAGAGAGAGAGAGCAGGTGGGAATATTGCATTTGTCCTCAGTGTTTTTCGGAACTCAGTACCCAGAAAAAAAAATCGTATTCGAAAAATATCTAATTTTACAAAAAAAAAAAAAAAAACTCATATACGGTTTCGATTCTGAAATGAGGAAATTTCATTTTTCAATTAGCGGAATTTCACTTTTGGATTCCGTCAGTTTCGTCGGTCGAGACGAGTGACTTTTTCTGCATTTCAGTTTAAAATTCTTTTTTGCCTATTTTTTTTTTTTTGTGCCGTCCCTAAATTTATAAAATGGTTATATATTGTATAATTCATTCTGGATGTACAGTATGAATTCATTCAGAATATACTGTATGTATCATTCAGCATGTACTGTATAATTCATTCCGCAAGTACTGCATACTTAATTCAGCATATACTGTATATATTTCCTTCCAAATGAACTGTATACTTAATTCAGGATGTACTGTATAATTCACTCCGAATTTATTGTATACTTAATTCAGCATGTATTGTATAATTCCCTCCGAATGTACTGTGTAATTCATCCTTAATGTACTGTATAATTACTTCCGAATGTACCGTATAATTCATCCTGAATGTAATGTATCATTCATTCAGAATGTACTGTATAACGTATACCGAATTTACTATATAAGTCATTCTGAATGTACTATATAATTCAATTTGAATGTACTGAATAATAAATTCAATTATACTGTATAATTCACTCAGAATGTATTTACGTATCGCACCAGAAAATGAACATCGAAATAGAATCAATATCGTTCACAATAAGTCGTTATCTTCCTATTAAGACTAGTTTAGATATAAGATCTGATCTATATAATGATTTTATATAAATTTTTTCAAGTTCACGCCAATTCCTAACTGGCAACACTGAATACAAAATCAGATAAAAAAAAGTGTTTGCTTTGCTGTACTTTCCGGAATATAGTGTACCAATTTTATATGAACATATTATATTGTAAAGGGAATAACCCATTTTTTTTCCTTTTGCCAACATTGTTCGTCTATCTATAATTCCTTTACACATTCATTTCCTTATCTCAGTCAAGTCTTGAGTAATTATAACAAGACTTGAAACGTCCAAAGTCTTTGAAAAAATGAAGATCACCTACTAAAGATATTATCTTTGACGAAATTATTCCTAACACCAAATGCTCATAATCATAAGCAAAAACTACTCTCATTTCATATTATCTAACCAGATCTCACTACTGACGCCAAGATCCGTCTAGTTTATATTATTCGGTCCAAGATCTTAAAAATGACTTAGGCTAGAGGGCTGCGAATTGGTATGTTGATCATCCATCCTCCAATCATCAAACATACCAAATTCCAGCCCTCTAACCACAGTAGTTTTTATTTCATTTAAGGTTATAGTTAGCCATAATGGTGCGCCTGGTAACGATATAGGACAGGCCACCACTGGGCGGTGGTTAAAAGCTTCATGGGCCGCGGCTCAGAAGCATTTAAACCGAGACCAACGATAGATAGATCTATTTTCGATGGCCTTGATTATACGCTGTTGCGGCCGTTACAGAAAACCCGACTGCGCCGGAGAAACGCTTGCGCATTTTCGCTTGTTTTATCTCCTCGACGAATAAAGCATTTCAATTGGTTTGGTCCTAATTTAGGGAAACGAGACAGGTATACAGTCCAATGGTAAATTTACTCTGTCAAAAATTACAATTGAAGAAAACGACTTATGCGTTCCATGCTGTATGTCATACATGCTAATAGAAACATCGTGGGAATCAAGTAACACAGAGAAAAATGCTTTAAAACATCTTACAGCGACGTATATACTAAGCCTAATGGACTGGATCGAGTCTGGATTGTTGACAAAATTATTCCAGTCAATATCGAAGGGCATTTGCTACACCCTTCATTGTATTCCTGAATAGACTGTAATTAAATGCCAACAGGAGTGATTGGGGAATCAATAATGATGGAAAGAAGGTATATAGAATTCAGACCAAATTCCAAGCGCTAGGGCCTATGGGGTCATTCACGGCTGAAATGGAAATTGACGGTATAAAGGATTGAAAGGTGTAACAGGACAGCCTCGCAGACGCACTATGGGAAAATTGTTAGAGAAGGTGGAAAGCCAGATGGAGGGTCGAGTAATATGCCTACAGTGCGCCACGTGAGGTGCACTGAGGACACTACTACCCTACGGGGATAATGATGTAAAGTGACTCTTGTAATATATTTATCAATGAGATTTTCACAGTAAACTTTAAGATGATTTGGATTCGTGATGGGCCACTAATCTCTTTCTCCGACAGGAAATGACAGATCCCAATTTTTGTGATCCCCCCACTAGAAGACCCGCCAAACATACAGAGAGAGAGAGAGAGAGAGAGAGAGAGAGAGAGAGAGAGAGAGAGAGCTATTTTGTTAATTAAATTTTCAATAATTTTTAGTTACAAGGTACAGCTATG
>NC_061108.1:138151045-138161045 GCF_015104395.2 Macrobrachium nipponense
CGGGATTTACGAACCGGATTTTTTTTTCGTGGATTTTTTTTTTTAAAGATTGCGAGGAATATATTTTATCAGGAACGAACGTCCGGTTTTTATTATATCAGTCTAATCACGCATAACAAAATGCGTATTACGATAACTCAGCAATGCTCACTGAACTATGTACTTTCATCAAATGGCACGCACTGAATCATTTATAGGTGTCCAATGGCGCGTACAAAGCTGCTTGTATTATTTAATAGTATTTTTAGTTAGTACATTAATTGCATTTAAGGAGCAGTTTACTGCGCTAATCTGCAAGCATTTCGGGAACTATTTATCACAATAATTTGACAGTAAAGAAGGAACCATTTCTTGCGTTAACAAATCAGGGAACAAAAGGTACTTTTCTAGATCCTGAATAATAGCGTCACTGAGCAACTCGGTCGTATAGTGCAATGTCGGCTTTATTTGTAACGTCGTTGCGATGCCAGTAAGAACTAACCCATAAATCAATCAAATTATTTGTAAGGTAATGCCTCGCCCTGTTTACGTTTATGACGATGGCTCAATGAAGTACCGAGAATTCTTAATTCACGCAATTTTCAATAAAATATTTTTTGTAATGGGTTATTTTCCTTCTTGCCGGAAAATGAAATGCATCACTACCTTAAAAGTATTCTTCTTGCATTTTAATACATTTCTATCTATTTATCTATTTATTAATCTTTTTTAATAAGTGGGATCTCTTCTTTCTGTATTTCCCTTTACTTCCTCTTACTTCTTTCTAATGAACACCATATTCTTTGGAAGCCTGAATTTCAATGAGTCAATGGTCCCTGTTGTGGGCTTGTTTCATATGATTAGGTTTCATCTACTGAATATTATGATGAATAATAATAATAATAATAATAATAATAATAATAATAATAATAATAATAATAATAATAATAATAATTATTATATTACCACTGCGGTCCCAAGGCCAGCATACATTGGGATAAGGAGCTGTGTAACTTGTAGAGGGTGCAGTGGCTTAAACCTACCATAAGACTGCTTGGGGGTTATGTTGGAACCTCTGTGACCTTTTAGGAAGCAATAGGCTTATGGATGGTACAAATTAACAGCTCTGAGGGCTCACGACAGGCCTAGCAAGCCGGTGAGCTGCTATAAATTGCTCATGAACCGCACGACTTACTTCAGGACAGACCCATTGATCAAAGGATGCCCGGGCACATCCTGACTCGGAATGTTATTGGACATGGACAGGGAAATAAATCTTGAGATTAGGAACAATTAATCTAAGTACTTTGAGAGGTAAGGAGGAGGAGGTAATCATGATGATGGAGGAAAGAAAAATAGACATTTTGGGGCTGTGTGAAACCCGTTTACCAGGAGAAGGAACAAAATTATTGCATAACAATTACCAATTATTTTACAAAGGTGGAAGAACCGCCACGACACGGAGTAGGTTTTATGTGAGTGAAGAGCTAGCTGGAAAAATTAGTCATCTAGAATTCAAATGTGATAGGATTATTAGCATTTCCTTAAAGTTAGGAACATTTCAAGCCAGCATAATTCAGGTGTATGCACCACAGCAGGGCCGCCCCTCAAGAAGAAAAGGAAGAATTCTACAGACATCTACAAGAAGTAAAAGATTCTGTCCCATATGTAGAGAATACATTATAATTGGAGATATGAATGGACATATTGGGCAAGACAGGACATGGCATAGAGAGCATATTAGGCACCATTTAGCATTGGAGACAGAAATAGAGAAGGAGAAAACATAATTGATTTTTGCATACTAAACCAGATGTCCATTATGAACTCTTTCTATAATCATAGAGACAGCCACGAAGTGGACGTGGTACCGATGGAACTCGGCTTTAGGAGCATATACTGAAAAATCAATGATTGATTAGGCAATAACAAATAACAAAAATATGGTCAGAGATGTAAAAAGCATCCCCTCTGTGTCATTCGATTCAGATCACAGGCTTCTCTTAATTAAATTAAAGATGACAAAACCCAAACCAATTAAAAGCCAAGTGAGAGAAAGATTTATTTTAGAGAATATGAGAGAAGAGGAGTGCTTAGTTAGATATCAAAACGAAATAAGTAGAGCTAAACAAATGCAACAGGATAGCAATGACCCAAATGAAAAATGGAGACACTTTAGAATGGTCTGTAGTGGGTGCTGCTAATAATACAGTGCAAAAGAAAAGAGTTCGAGGTAGGAGGAAAAAACAAACTGCTTGGTGGACCCCCACACTAAAGGCCGCTGTTGCAAACAAAATGAAACTCTTCAGAAAATGGATGAAAACTTTGAATTTGGAAGATCACAATAACTATAAAGAAGGCGTCGAGAGAAACGGAAAGAATAAAAAGCTCAAACAAAAAGAGAAACATGGGAAAGAATAGGAGAAGATCTGGGAAATGATCTCCAAGGTACCAGAAAACTCATATATAGCACTGCCAAAAAAACTATAGAAAGGGAAGCCAACCACCCTCTTATGTAATCAAAGACCCTATGGATGGGACAATTTAACCGAACCCCGAGAAATTGAATTAGAGGATGGAAACATCACTTTGAAACACTACTAAACAACGGAAACAATGACCTTGAAGAGCATGTAGAATTTGATGTGGTTGGGGATGATCAGAACCTGACATAACAACACTGGAGTTAAAAAATGCTCTCAAGAGGATGAGAAATGGTAAGGCCCCTGGAGTGGATACAATACCTGCAGAGCTCCTTAAAAACATGGGGGAGGATGGAGTCATCTGGCTACTAGAGCTAATCGACATACTCCTGGAATGGGCAAATGCCACCACCTGAAGACTGGAGAAGAGATCTAATATGCCCAATCTATAAGAAAGGTGACAAGACAAATTGCAGCAATTATAGAGGAATATCCCTAATGTCACATGCTTTTAAAGTATATGAAAGAATACTTGAAACTAGATTGAGAGGATATGTTGAACCAAAGCTGGGGTGAATGGCAAAAACGGTTTTCGACCAGGAAGAGGGACAACTGATATGATTTCTCTCAAGATGATATTTGAGAAGAGTGGGAATGGACAGGGATAGATATATTGCTTTTATAGATCTAGAAAAGGCTTTTTTTAGAGTATCATGTATGAAAATATGTGATGCCCTAATAGACCCTTACTATGGAATCCCTGAGAAACTTATAAGAGCAATTTATAACACCTATCAAAACATCAGATCCAGAGTAAAAACAAATCAAGAGAATGAAGACTGGTTTGAAATAAAATCAGGTGAGTAAGACAGGGCAGCGTCCTTTCGCCACTTCTTTTTATATTGTTCTTAGATAAATGTATGAGGGAACTAGGTGAGGATGAAGCTGCAGATATGACATCAACCTTATGTATGCAGATGACAATGCAATGATAGCCCTCAGCGCAGAATCTCTCCAAGAAAACGTCAACAACTGGAACGCGATCTTAACAGCTAATGGAATGCGGATCAACAAGAATAAGACAGAGATCATGCACTTATCACGAACACCAAGTAACGTAGATGTAGAATTAGAAGGTCAGAACATTGAAACAGTGTAGACATTTCAAATAACTTAGGAGTAGAGTTTAGTGACCAAACGATTCAAAACTGGAAACAACTACCCGAATACAGAAATTCAGTAACAACCAACCTGTATCTGCTTCACCCACTAATGAAAGACAGAAATATACCTCGCAAAGTGAAAACCATAATATACCTCTCTATTTTAAGACAATATTGACTTATGGCCATGAATCATGGACATTAACATCAAGAACTAGAAGCCACTTCAAGCAGCTGAAATGAAAGCCCTAAGACTCATAAAAGGTGTGTTAACAAGACTAGATAGGCTACGAAATGAAGACATTAGAAAAGAGAAAACTGGGAGTGGAGGGGATACTAGATTTTGTGGAGAGAGGACAGCTTAGATGGTTTGGACACACCAAAAGAATGGAGGAGGAGCGATATCCTATAAGGTTTTTTGGAATGGACACCGGTGGAAGGAAGGAGACCGGTAGGAAGACCAAAAATGAGATGGCTACAAAACATAGAGAGAGAGTAGAGAGGAGAGGCTCTAGTTTGCGGGAAGTTGATGAGATGAGGCTCTATGATGATCGCCAAGAATGGAGACTGTTCCTGAAGCAGGACGACTGACAGGCCTGGAGGCCATACCTGGCGTCTGGTGAGAAAGGTGAGAAATAATAATAAAAATTATTAAAATCCAAAATCCATTATTCCTTCTACGTAGAAATAAGGACAATGTATGAAATTAAATATAATAATAATAATAATAATAATAATAATAATAATAATAATAATAATAATAATAATAATAATAATAATAATAATAATAATAATAATAATAAAATCATCACAAGTGACTTATTATTCTGAAACACGCCACAGTTGAAACCTCTCTTTTGAAAAGTCGTGATTGATTCTTCTTCAATGTAAATCATGTCAAGTTAACAATAGAAATGATGCAAATCATTCTGAGATATTAAGGAAATACATTTATATCAAATTGGTCAGACCTCTTCCACGATTTTGTTTGTAGCATAGTTGACGTCCTAATTTTAAAACGTGAGAAGGTCGATCAATTCTTAGGCAACGATTTATTTTTCTATTTGAATTTTTCCTCAATTTAGGCTATTTAAGATTTTTATGATTTTCGACTTTAGTAACTTATATTTTTTAACTCGAACAGAAACCTAGGCACTGATTTATTTATTTGAATTTTTCCTCAATTTAGACTATTTCGGATTTTTATGGTTTTCGGCTTTAATAACTTATTTTTATCGAGTCTGGGTTTAATTTGTAAATGCTTAACTCCAACAGAGAGATAGGCAACGATTTATTATTTTTATTTGAATTTTTTTCTCAATTTAGACTATTTAAGATTTTTATGATTTTCGACTTTAATAACTGTTATTTCTATCGAGTCTGATTTTGATTTATAAATCTTTAACTCCAACAGAGAGATAAGCACTGATTTATTTGAAATTTTTCTCAATGTAGACTATTTAAGATTTTTATGATTTTCGACTTTAATAACGTTATTTCTATCGAGTCTGGTTTTGATTTATAAATTTTTAACTCCAACAGAGAAATAGGCACTGATTTATTTTTTACATGAAATTTTTTTCTTAATTCAGAATATTTGAGTTTTATGACTTTCGACTTTAATAACTTATTTTTATTGAGTTTGGTTTTAATTGGTATATTTTGCATATTTTACAGCTCTGATGTGGTCAATAAATGCAAAATGTTACGCTGTTTTTTTTTTTTTTTTTTTTTCTTTTTCCATCTTATTCCTACTGAATTTCATGCGTTCAAGGTGTCCTATCCTCCTTATATATCAATACATTAAACTATCCTTCCCTTAACAAATTGCAAAGTAGACGAAAAGCCATGATGAAAACAAGAGAGAATAATATACACTAGCAAACATATGTATACAGAAATTATGTATGAAAATTCGTAAAGTAACTAAGTCTACGGGCATAAACAGCCTCGTTTCACGGGCAGAACCAGCTCCGTTTCAGGGAATCCCTTCTCACCCCCACCCCCTTGAAGGAGGTAGGATGAAACCCCATTATAAACCATCTGAGGGGTCCCCACTATAACCCTGCCAAGTTTCATGCCCATCGGACCAGCCGTTTGGCCGTGATTGAATGACAGACGGACGGACGAACAGACAGACATTACGCCCATTATGGTAAGATTCACATTTATCATTATATTAAAGAAGCAATGCGGACATTTTGTTCAGCGGATGAAAAAAAACAAAATAAAACAACTTGCGGTGTTTTCGTTCTAAAATACACACGGAGTCGTGCGGGCGGCTTCGGAATCGGCCAAATGTATCGAAACAGTTCCGAACCAGTTTCGACTCAGTGTTGACACTGCTCACAGGAAGCCCTTTGTGCTTTTACTTCTCCCTGACTGATAAAGCCCATTTCAAATACTCAAAGCTTTTTTCGGGGTGTGGGAGGGGGGAGGGGCTTTGGCAGAGAGAGAGAGAGAGAGGAGAGAGAGAGAGAGAGAGAGAGAAATGCTTGAGGGTGATGAGTGAGTGAGTGAGTGAGCGAGCCCGGACGGTCATGGGGTTAGGGTGGATAGATAGATAGGTAGGGAGGGAGGGAGAGAGGAAGAGAGGGAAAGAGGGAGGTAGGGAGGGCCTACGACAACGTCCTGGTAATGCGATTCGATTATTGAAAATTCGGGCGACGCCATGGAAGACTTTGAGGGCCTCATTTTAAAAGGCAAATTTAGTGTTTGTGTTGCGTATCAAGTCTTTTGAGTCTCGAGGAGGTGAAAGACGACGACGAAGGAGGAGGAGGAGGAGGAGGAGGAGGAGGTCTTTGTACCAGTCCAGATGTTGGGGAGTGGGTGGGGTGTGAGGAGGAAAGAGAATTCATAGAAACATCGTCAGGATTCTTAGAATCATAGTCAGAAATCGTAGAAGCATCGTCAGGATTCTTAAAAGCATAGCCAGAAATCGTTGACGTATCGTCAGGATTCTTGGAAGCATTGTTAAAACTCGTAGAAGCATAGACATAAATCGTAGCTACGTACATCGTCAGATTTCGCAGACGTTTCGTCAGAAGTCTTGGAAACATCGTCAGAAAAATCGTGGCTACGTCGTCAGAATTCGCAGAAGCCATGTCATCACCAAGTATCTTTATTTTTCTGATAATCTCTGAGACATTAATACGAATTCTGCAACCGGAAACTCTCTAGTTCTCTTCCCCAGGCACTAACAATCCTTTTCTGTACCTTTCTTGGAGGCCAAAATTCCGTTGGCATCCGCAACCTTCCTCTCCCCCCCCGTCCCCCCCCCCCCCCCCCCCTCCCCCCCCCCCCCCCCCCCCCCCCCCCCCCCCCCCCCCCCCCACCCCCCCCCCCCCCCCCACCCCCCCCCCCCCCCCCCCCCCCCCCCCCCCCCCCCTTTTTAATTAGGCGAAAATAAAAATGTGTCCACCTTAATTACAGCAAGAAATAAAGTTTTTGTTACCCAAATCTCTTCTAAACATTTACTTCCCCCCCCCCCCCCCCCCCCCCCCCCCCCCCCCCCCCCCCCCCCCCCCCCGTACATGGGGTATAATATAGCTGTGATTCGAGTAATGTGGTAGAACTAAACATCCGTTCCTAATAATAATAATAATAATAATAATAATAATAATAATAATAATAATAACAAAAGGGGCAAAGTAACAAGAAACTGAAGGGATAAAGCTACCAGATGGGAGCAACGTCAAACACATAGATGAGACTGGGTACAAATACCTGGGGAATAATGGAATGAGGGGATATAAAACACCAAAAGAGATGAAGGACACGATCTGGAAAGAATATATGCAGAGACTCAAGGCGATACTCAAGTCAAAACTCAACGCCGGAAATATGATAAAAGCCATAAACACATGGGCAGTGCCAGTAATCAGATACAGCGCAGGAAATAGTAAGGAATGGACGAAGGCAGAACTCCAACGCAGCATAGATCAGAAAACCAGGAAACATATGACAATACACAAAGCACTACACCCAAGAGCAAATACGGACAGACTATACATTACACGAAAGGAAGGAGGGAGAGGACTACTAAGTAGAGGACTGCGTCAACATCGAGAACAGAGCACTGGGCAATATCTGAAAACCAGTGAAGACGAGTGGCTAAAGAGTGCATGGGAAGAAGGACTAATAAAAGTAGACGAAGACCCAGAAATACAGAGACAGGACAATGACAAGCAGAACAGAGGGAACTGGCACAACAAACCAATGCACGGACAATACATGAGACAGACTAAAGAAACTAGCCAGCGATGACAATTGGCAATGGCTACAGAGGGGAGAGCTAAAGAAGGAAATTGAAGGAATGATAATAGCGCCACAAGATCAGGCCCTAAGAACCAGATATGTTCAAAGAACGATAGACGGAAATAACATCTCTCCCATATGTAAGAAGCAATACGAAAAATGAAACCATAAACCACATAGCAAGCGAATGTCCGGCACTTGCACAGAACCAGTACAAAAAGAGGCATGATTCAGTGGCAAAAAGCCTTCCACTGAAGCCTGTGCAAGAAACATCAGCTATCTTGCAGTAATAAGTGGTACGAGCACCAACCTGAAGGAGTGATAGAAAACGATCAGGCAAAGATCCATGCTGGGACTATGGTATCAGAACAGATATGGTGATAGGTGCAAATAGACCAGACGTGACGTTGATTGACAAAATCAAGAAGAAAGTATCACTCATTGATGTCGCAATACCATGGGACACCAGAGTTGAAGAGAAAGAGAGAGGGAAAAAAATGGATAAGTATCAAGATCTGAAAAATAGAAAATAAGAAGGATATGGGATATGCCAGTGGAAATTGCACCCATAATCATAGGAACACTAGGCACGATCCCAAGATCCCTGAAAAGGAATCTAGAAAAACTAGAAGCTGAAGTAGCTCCAGGACTCATGCAGAAGAGTGTGATCCTAGAAACGGCGCACATAGTAAGAAAAGTGATGGACTCTAAGGCGGAGGCAAGGATGCAACCCGGAACCCCACACTATAAATACCACCCAGTCGAATTGGAGGACTGTGATAGAGGGGATAATAATAATAATAATAATAATAATAATAATGGAGAATAAGCACAGTCGCGAAAATTTTGTTGTATATATATAAAATATATATATATATATATATATATATATATATATATATATATATATATATATACTATATACACCGACGACATCGAGGGATTTCTTCCACAATTTTAGTGAATCGTGTGACTACGAAATTTTCATTAATAATAATAATAATAATAATAATAATAATAATAATAATAATAATAATAATCAATTATCATTCATTTTAACTCGACATCGTGAGGAGTCACTCTTATATTTTCACTGTTTATATATTTTTTCATCCCTTGATCTCTCTCTAGAATAATCGAGAATTATGAAGATAACGACTCGAAATTTGTAAAACAATTAAGACAAATAAATGAAAGTTCCAAATTGCTACCTGTTTGACGCCTATGCACCCCTTTTCCTGACCCATCCTAAATAACGAGAGAGAGAGAGAGAGAGAGAGAGAGAGAGAGAGAGAGAGTCTTCCATTTTCCGTTTATAACTATTGCAATCATGATTATGAAAGACATCAGGCGGACAGCTCTCTCTCTCTCTCTCTCTCTCTCTCTCTCTCTCTCTCTCAGCTAGATCATTTAACCTGCCTGCCTCATTACCTCCTGAACCAATTGCTTGCCCCTCCCACTCTCTCTCTCTCTCTCTCTCTCTCTCTCCTCCTCCTCCTCCTCCATCACCACCGAAACGCAACATGAAATATCACAGCGATTTCTCGCCTCATTTAGTAATTTTTCTCTCTTTTTTTTTCCTTCTTTTATATTGTCGCAATTTCTTCTCGGTCGCAACGAGAGCGAAACGACGTTTTAATGGGATACAATAAAAATTTCATGCGATTATTTCGCTGGGGGATACTGCATGGGGAGGGGGGTGGGGGGGATACTTTAAAACGGTTGTTCCTTGAAGACGGCAAAGAAAACACTGAAAATACTTAAGTAAAATTAATGATATTTCGGATGTGGAGAGAAAAGAAGGTTCAAGGGATACAATGCACCACTTTTTAGGGGGTCAGGGGGATAAAATTCAGTGTTTATTTTGGGGGTCAGGGGGATACAATGCAGTGTTTATTTTGTGGGTCAAGGGATACAATCCAGCGCTTATTTGTGGGGTCAGTGGATACAATGCAGCACTACTTTTGGGGTGAAGGGATACAATGCAGTGCTCATTTTGTGTGTTAATAGATATAATGCAGCGCTTATTTTGAGGGTCAAGGGATACAATGTATTGCTTCTTTGGGGGATGAAGGAATACAATACAACGCTTGTTTTGGGGATGAAGGGATACAATGCAATACTTCTTTTGGCGGGTCAATGAATACAAAATATGGACCTCCTCTTTAGGGGTCATGG
>NC_061108.1:138168545-138201045 GCF_015104395.2 Macrobrachium nipponense
TCCTTCCTTCATATTCAAGTAGCCTTTCTTTTCCATCTATTTGTTAATCCATTTCTCTCCTATTTCCTTCCTTCATATTCAAGTAGCCTTTCTTTTCCACCTATTTGTTAATCCAATTCTCTCCCATTTACTTCCTTCATATTCAAGTAGCCTTTCGTTTCCACCTATTTGTTAATCCAATTCTCTCCCATTTATTACCTTCTTATTCAAGTAGCTTTTCTTTTCCATCTATTTACTAATCCAATTCTCTTCCATTTCTCTCCTTCATATTCAAGTAGCCTTTCTTTTCCACCTATTTTTTAATCCAGTTCTCTTCCATTTCTCTCCTTCATATTCAAGTAGCCTTTCTTTTCCACCTATTTTTTAATCCAATTCCCTCCCATTTCCTTCCTTCATATTCAAGTAGCCTTTCTTTTCCATCTATTTGTTAATCCAATTCTCTCCTATTTCCTTCCTTCTTATTCAAGTAGCATTTCTTTTCCATCTATTGTTAATCCAATTCTCTTTTTTCTCTCCTTCATATTCAAGTAGCCTTTCTTTTTCACCTATTTGTTAATCTAATTCTCTCCTATTTCCTTCCTTCATATTCAAGTAGCCTTTCTTTTCCACCTATTTGTTAATCCAATTCTCTCCTATTTCCTTCCTTCATATTCAAGTAGCCTTTCTTTTCCATCTATTTGTCAATCCAATTCTCTTCCATTTCTTCCCTTCTAATTCAAGTAGCCTTTATTTTCCATCTATTTGTTAATCCAATTCTCTCCCATTTATGTTTTCCATATTCATGTAGCCTTTATTTTCCATCTATTTGATAATCCAATTCTTTTCCCTTTTTTCTTTCCTATCTAAGCTGCCTTACTCATGTTCCTACTCTCTCAAGTGTTCACTAACTTGATCTTCTTCCTCCTTTCCTCAGTTCTCCCTCCTCTCTTCTTCTTCTCTTCTTCTTCTTCTTCTTCTTCTTCTTCTTCTTCTTCTTCTTCCCCCTAAGCTCCTCTCTTTCAAGGAGAGATAACTAAGACTTCATCTGGGCGAGTCCATCACTTAGTGCCATTCATCACCCACTCAGGCCCACTTTGTCTTCTCGGGCTGAAAAATGGTCGCCCCGAGTGGCTCTTTTTACGAAGGGCCCCTCCGGGAAAAGAGGGCGTTTAAATGCGGAGGCATGGGGGCGGCGGGCGGGGGTGGGGACGGAGGGGAATTCTTCCGTGGGGGGGGGGGGGGGGGGGGAGCAAGAGAAGTAGGTGGCGACGATGTAGGAACAGTTAGTTTTCCTTCCGGGGAACTCGGGTTGCATAAAGGAACCTCAAATGATGGCTCACGGTTTCCTCTCCCGAAGTGTATTTCGGGTTAGGTGATTTGTTTGAGACGTCTCAGACGAGAGATTCTTTTTCTACCGAATTGTTTGTTTCTCTGTTTATCTAAAAGCATCATTTCCGTTTGACGCGAAGCTCTTCTCTTCATTTATTAGATTTATTGATCATCTAGGGGGCGGGTCTCATTTATTTGACAGCTGCAGTGTACAGTGTTCTAGAGTAACTTGCTTCTCCATATCATGGCTGTTTTGAATATACGCCTTTCAAGTTTTCTGCTGGAATGTCTTTTTAAGTTTTCACATTTTTGTTTACCTTTTGGGAGAACTTACTTTTCCAATATATTTCTTGCCTCTTGGCTTCTTTCATTTTATATTTACTCAGATTCTTACGCGTATTCATATTTCGTTGGTAAATTCCCTCTTGTATATTTCTGTGCTATATCGATCACAGTTTATTTTTTACCGGATGTCCTCGTACGTCAGTAGTTGGTTTCACACCGACTTGAAGTTCAAAAGGAAACAGATTGTTTCGTCTTTGGCACACAAATCCTGCAGTACATTGTCAAGTGTATGACACGGTACACGTTACAAGCACTGTAATACCTAATATAGTAGATTCACATCAGCAGTACATCTGATGTCTAGACCAGTCCCTTACGACGTTCCTTGCTGGCTGTTGATAATCCAATCACAGGGCTGGAAACTCTTACTCTTTATCTAGAGTTCACTTCACATAGGCAGGATGAATGTTCCACCTCTCCTGAGGGATACTTTTGAAAGACGTATCCCTCAGGATGCCTATGCGAGCTCTCTCGAGAGGAGTTTCTAGCCATGTGATTGGGTTATCAACAGCCAATCAGGAGCGTCGTAAGGGACTGGCCTAGACATTGGATGCACGGCTGATGTGAATCACTATACGTACTTATGGCTTATGATCGCTAATTCCTGTACTTTTTCTCATCAACGGTGAGCATCTTGTAAATCGCGTTATTCATATTCTGGGACGATTTTTGGTAAAAATTATCCCTTTTTTTTAAGAGCTTTAATACATACTTATTCACTTTTATCTGTGACATGAAGTTACAAGTTTTCTTTTGAAAACTTTTAACTTCATTCAGTCATAGTTCGCCAGGAGTAAGTATGCATTTTTGGGCTATGTTGTACAATCTACTGTAACTTCAGGTATGGGTGACGCAATGCTGGCAATCTGTCAAGTAGCTTTGATCTGTAAGGATAGTGGATTTTTCAATTGATAACGTATACCCCATTCATTCATTCACTGCTATAATTTTTTAAGATTCATCTCTGTGAATCTTCCATTGAGCTGCAAAAATCATCTAGCTTTTCAGTGGATATTGACAAACGACCCTTACTTAATTGCTGTTGCCATTTGAAATACTGTTGTTATTCGCTGTTATGTAAAGTACTGCTGTTATTCGCTTATGTCATTTGAAATACTGCTGTTATTTGCTGCTGTAACTTGAAATACTGCTGTTAATCAATGTTGTCATTTGAAATACTGTTGTTATTTGCTGTCATCTGAAATACTGCAGTTATTTGCTGTTGTTATTTGAAATACTGTTGTTAGTTGTACTCCACCTTAACAGTATCCCTGTTCCCATTAATGTGTCGGTAACCAATCCACGGACTGAGCATACAATACTTTGCTTCACTTCGCTGACCCGAAGACCAGCTTCGTAACGGATTGATTGATTGATTGGTGGCTACTATAACTGGCGTTACAATATTTAGGTTATTGACGATGTTTGTAACGTAGGTGTTATTTGTCTTTCGTGGATATGAAACAAAAATGTGACCAAATTTCGCGGTCAATAATATATTTTATTTGCTGCGAAATATGAATATTTGAGATGAGCCAGCTGCCACAACATGACGTAGAATACGGATTACAATTGAAAGAAACTACAATTTATTTATGTTTGCTAAATGAAAGCTACCTAGAGTTCTTCTCTACCGAAATGATACACATTAAAAGAAAATAAGACTTGTAACATGAAATATTATCAGCCACGCAGCTACTAAAAAGTTAAGTATATCTTAGTTTAACCAGACCACTGGACTTATTATTAACAGCTCTCCTAAGGCTGGCCCGAAGGATTGAATATTTTTTTACTTGGGTAGGAAACAATTGGTTACTTAGCAACGGGACCTACAGCTTATTGTGGGATCCGAGCCGCATTATGTAAAGAAATTAATTTCTAATCACCAGATATAAATTCCTCTGATTCCACTTTGGCAGAGCGGGGAATCGAACTCTCGCTAACAAATAGTAGGCGAGTACCCGCTCGTCCAACGAGGAACCAAAGTTCTTTCGGAGGGGAAAATGATCCCTTCAAAAAAAATCTAATAACTTAATATACATTATCTGTTTGGTTTTTCTTTATTGATTATATGCAGACAACACTAATGTACAATTAATATTATATTCGTCCCGCTTGCATATCTTGTAAGTTCTTGAGACTGAAAAAAAATCTAACTATTTAATATACATTATCTGTTTGGTTACATTTTACTGATTGCATGTAGACAACACTAATGTACAATTATTATTACATAATATGCGTACCGCTTGCAAATCTTGCAAGTTCTTGAGACTAATAAATAACCTAATATATAGGTTTGTAGATGATTCAATAAGGAGAAAGGCAAACACAGATTAATCAATAAAATCCTAACCACGTAACTTTGTTGGATCTTCAACACTTACCTTGAGAAATGGGGAAAACTAATTATAAAAGGTAATTTATGGTTACTTCTTACCTCTGGAAATTGGTCTGGTTATAGGTAACTTACAACTCACTCTTTCCTCTTGAAATTGGTCTGGTTATAGGTAACTTACAACTCACTCTTTCCTCTTGAAATTGGCGTGGTTATAGGTAAATTATAGCCCATAGTTTCCTTTTGAAATTGGTCTGGTTATAGGTAACTTATAGCTCACTCTTTCCTCTTGAAATTGGTCTGGTTATAGATAACTTATAGCTCAATCTTACCTCTTGAAATTGGTCTGGTTATAGGTGGCTTATAGCTCATACTTGCCTCTTGGAATTGGGGGTCTCCCCTTAGTTTAGGTAACTTAAAGCTACTCCTCGTCTCTGAAATTGGTCTGGTTATAGGTGACTTATAGCTCTCTAGAATTTTGAAATTGGCCTGGTTATAGGTAACTTATAGCTCACTATTTCCTCTTGAAATTAGCGTGGTTATAGGTAACTTATAGCTCATTCTTTCCTCTTGAAATTGGGGTGATTATAGGTAACTTCTAGCCCACTCTTGCCTCTTAAAATTGGCCTGGTTATAGGTAAATTATAGCCCATAGTTTCCTTTTGAAATTGGTCTGGTTATAGGTGACTTATAGCTACTCTCGCCTCTTGAAATTGGTCTGGTTATAGATAACTTATAGCTCAATCTTACCTCTTGAAATTGGTCAGGTTATAGGTGACTTATAGCTCACACTTGCCTCTTGGAATTGGTCCAGTTATAGCTACTTTCGTCTCTTGAAATTGGTCTGGTAATAGATGACTTATAGCCCATTTTTTCTTCTTGAAATTGGCCTACTTATAGGTAACTTATAGCTCAATCGTACCTCTTGAAATTGGTCTGGTTATAGGGAACTTATAAACTCATGTTTCCTCTTGGAATTGGTCTGGTTATAAGTAACTTTTAGTTCACTCTCGCCACTTGAAATTGGTCTGGTTATAGGTGACTTATAGCTCTCTAGAATTTTGAAATTGGTCTGGTTATAGGTAACTTATAGCTCGCCATTTCCTCTTGAAATTAGCGTGGTTATAGGTAACCTATAGCTCTCTCTTTCCTCTTGAAATTGGGGTGATTATAGGTAACTTCTAACCCACTCTTGCCTCTTGAAATTGGCCTGGTTATAGGTAACTTATAGGCCAATGTTTCCTCTTGGAATTGGTCTGGTTATAGGTAACTTATAGTTCACTCTCGCCACTTGAAATTGGCGTGGTTAAAGGTAACTTATAGCTGCCTCTTACGTCTTGAAATTGGTCTGGTTAGAGGTGACGTATAGCTCACTCTTTCCTCTTTAAATCAGGGTAATTATAGGTAACTTCTCCTCTTGGGATTGGTCTGGTCATAGGTAACTTATAGTCACTCTTGCCTCTTGAATTGGTCTTGTTATAGTAACTTATAGCTCTCTAGAATTTTGAAATTGGTCTGGTCATAGGTAACTTATAGCCCATTGTTTCCTCTTGGAATTGGTCTGGTTATAGGTAACTTATAGCCCATTGTTTCTTCTTGGAATTGGTCTGGATATAGGTAACTTATAGCCCATTGTTTCCTCTTGAAATTGGTCTGGTTATAGGGAACTTATAGTCCACTATTACCTCTTGAAATTAGTTCATTAATAGCTCAGGCTTACCTCCTGAAACTAATGATATAATCACTTAGCGAAAGTTTTTTTTTTTAGGTTCGTAGCAGGATCAATGAAACATCAGGAAAACTACTAACGCCTTTATTTCAAAAGCTACAGTATTTTTTTTTATTATTATTTATTTATTTATTTTAAGACATTGTTTTCGGTCGGCCAGCAAGCAGACAAAAGGAAAAATTTGAGGACAGACATCTACAATCTCATATACACTGTACATGGTGCTTGCCTCATTAAAAGGGCTAAAGGAAAGTTAACAAAATTGTGAAATAAAAGGGACATTTAAAACGAATATCACAAACTACAATGGCAAACACTGGGAGGGAAATAAGATGGAAATTACACGTATTATAAAAATAAATTGTCGAGACGAATTTGAGGAAAATGGAATATATTTCAATATCATATCCACTTCATATTTTAACGGTATTGACAGGAAAATACAAGTAAAGAAAAACGGGACGAAGCAAAACCCTGACATTATATAAAAATAAGACGAGCGAAAGAAGAACAGTAAAGATGACCAAGAGACAAAAATAAAAATCTTATGTACATAGAAGTCTCTCCCTAAAAGGGTATTGTCGGAGACTCCATCAATCACTTTTTACTGTCATTCTTCCAGGAGGCCACCAACCTCTCAATCAAGGTTCCC
This sequence comes from Macrobrachium nipponense, assembly GCF_015104395.2. NCBI lineage: Eukaryota > Metazoa > Arthropoda > Malacostraca > Decapoda > Palaemonidae > Macrobrachium > Macrobrachium nipponense. The sequence goes on from NC_061108.1 coordinate 138,174,918, forward strand.
GGATTTTTTTTTTTTTCAAGTTTTTCTTTGATGTTTCCAAAAGTTCCATGATTCATTTTGTGACCTCATGACGTGTTGCGCATTATCATCTCGCACTCGTATCCAAAATTCTGGATTTTTTTTCTGAATTCTTTTACCGTAACTGGTGAGTGACCACAAGTACTTGACGTCATGCTTTGATTATCATGAACACTACGCATCGCTTTCCTCCATAAAATAATTTTCTCGCAGGTATTTTGAAAGACTTCCGTCACAACCTTCGGACAAAATGTTAATGCTGAAATGTCATTCGTGTAATGAATACGCCTGAAACCGTTAAGATAAAAGGTTCTCTTTAACGTCTTGGTCTGATGATAACGCTCGTTCTTTAGAGTAGTAGATCCGTGTAATGCACTACTATAACTCATTTGCATTTTGATATGAAGAGGACAGGTAGGATCTATAGTAGCCATGGCACAAGTATTACATATATATTCACGCGGATATCTGAATCCACATACCTTGCTATGCACAGTCATATCGGTTTGCTAGAGAAATAATATGTTACTATATTTAGTGTCTCAGTTCACTAGGTTGAGACAAATATCCAGAATTGTCAACCAACTGGGAACCGCAGACTTCCATGTTAGCAAAACCAAAGATCTCACGATACTAATTTCATTTTCAAGAGCATCCCAGACTTTTTCTGGTGAGGATTTTGTTTTAACTTTGACGTACCAGAGGTGCGTAGTTCTGTATACCCTGTTTTATTGTCAGAAGGGGCGCTAAAAATGCGACTCTAGCAAAATGAATCAAAACGGAAAGAGAGAGAAATCACTACACCGCTTACCATTATACAGAGCGTGTAAAAGCACTCAACAAACAAATCCTGTCGTTTCACATACATTAATGTACACTTCATCTAATGTCTTCTTATGAGAATCATCATCGACATCTCCAAACATAATTATAAAACACGACACTCATTTGTTACTCATATATATATTATATATAATGTCTTGGTGAAAATTCCTCTCATGATACACACTATATATACATTTTTCGAAATATCCATACACATATATACAGGAAAAAAAGTAAGGACTACTTTCACTCTTTTAGCATATAGCTCCAAAATATAGATACTAGAGAGTGGCAAGAATGATTACGGTAAACACTTCACTGGATAACACTAAATTGCGTCGCTGGTTGTGTTCGTGACGTTGACATTTGGGTTGGACGAGCAACAGAGGGTGAATGTGGAGTAGATTCATCAGAAAATAATGATCAATGTCATCTCTAGCATTTCAATCAGCTTCTGAAACCTCCTTGAATTCGTGAAAGTATTCCTCAGGTCTCTAAACGTTTGTTGGTTTGTTTGTATGGTATTTTACGTTGCATGGGAACCAGTATGGTTATTCAGCAACGGGACCAACGGCTTATCGTGACTTACGAACCACGTCGAGAGTGAACTTCTATCACCAGAAATACACATCTCTCAGCCCCTCAATGGAATGCCCGAAAATCGAAATCGCTGCCACCGAGGTGGCAGGCCAGGACCATACCGACCAAACCACTGATGCGCTTCTGGAAGTTCCGTATTTTTTGTAAAGATATGTCCATTAATTATGACGGAATTCCTGACTCTTCCGTCACTTAATTCTTCTCTGTGTGGGCTCTGTCAGCTGCATAATCCACGCTATGAGAGTTTACTCACAATAATATTGCTATGAATCAAAAGAAAGACAGGGGTAATCCGTATTGTCAAATCATGAATGAAACTAAATTGACGACAATTCAGAGAAATCCTGCTTGAAGACTTTTGCGGTCTCGGATATTTACAACAATAGAAGTATTATCTATACCTGTATAGCTTGTAACCATGAAATGCACTGAGAAGGAATGTATGGCAGGAAAACAAAACGTTTTACAGAGGGACATCTTGGTATATATATATATATATATATATATATATATATATATATATATATATATATATTATATATATATATATTATATAATATATATATATATATATATATATATATATATAAGGGACTAGACACGAACCAAACGAGGAATGAAATATTGTGATTACAGAAACAAATAAAACTGTATTTGGACTTTAAATAAAACGCAGATATACGAAAGACGGGAGAGAAAGTGAAACAAAATTTGCGTGTGAGAAGTTAACCACAAGAATATAAACAGGGTGTCCATAATGTCCCAGTACCATTACAATTATTAATGGCTTGCTAAGGTACTGGACTTTATGGACACCCAGTATATAGCTACCATATGATACACTGTTTGAACTGATGAATTTGACCTGGACACTGAAACGGAATGCAACGTTTCGACTGAATTACTCCACACATCAACTTGCTCATTTATATTTATAAATTTTTTTTCTTCTCTTCTCATTTCAATGTCCTATTCCCAACTTCACTGCTCCATTTCTTTCCCTTGATACAATTACTCTTGTGTGAGGAGACTCATCTACACCTCTAGCTGTATAAACTCAACATCTATATGATTCCAACTATATTGCTTCAGTACACATAACATACAGCTTATATATATCAAATATATATATTCATATATATATATATATATATATATATATATACTATATATATATATATATATATATAGGTATATATATACATTATATATAATTATATATATATTATATACATATATATATATTATAACCTTTTTATATATATATGTATATATATAATATATATATATATATATATATATTTTATTATACTACTTATATATAATCATATATATATTACACATGTTATTATATACATATATATATATACTATGTACATATTAATATTTATTAACAATGGTATGTGCTTGTCTGTACGTACGTATTTGCATTTGCATATGCGTGCATGTATACATGTCATATATTTACACATAATCACGGGTACAAGCACACGTATATGTATATTTATAGAGATTAGGTAATACGATCTCATACAAAAAGGTTCCTAAGTGATCCAACCCCCCTCCCCTCCCCCCATCTCCAACCGGAACTGACCTATGACCCTTGACACCGCCGTGACCTTGAACGACCTTGACCCTTGACCTGAGAGCATCGACGCGAGGGCAAACAACACCGACTCAGACCAGAGCCGAGGTCTTCACGAGGCTTTCGAGGTGTTCCTTGGCTCGGAGCCTCAGAGCCACGATGGAAGACGACCTCAGGTCGTCTTCGGGACCCCCCAGGGGGGGAGATGAAGAGGACCGCTCCTGGAGGGGCGTGGGCAAGGGCGGAGACATGGGCAGAGGGGGGGTCGTGAAAGCGGCGGGGGTGGACGGCCCCGATATGGTCGGAGGGGGCGGGGGGCCGACGCTCATGGCGGAGGACGTCGGGGGCGTCAGGTACGAAGGGTAGGGTCCGTGGGGATGGGTCAGGAAGCCGGGCAGGGACGGGACGCTGCCGCCCATGGTCGGCAGGGCGCTGTGGATGGAGGGCATGGTGCCCTGCAGGCCCGGGAGCCCGGGAGGAGAGGGGGAAGAAGTGGTCCAGGGGGCCAGGGGGTCCGGCTGGGTCGGTGTAGGAGGCCAGGGATTGCTCGTGAAGGCGCAGTTGGGCCTGCTCCATCTTCTCCTGACGGCGCCATTTGGCTCTGCGGTTCTGGAACCACACCTGCCGGAGGGAGAGAATTCAGCCGTTAATAATAATAATAATAATAATAATAATAATAATAATAATAATAATAATAATAATGGTTACATATATCACACGGCTATATTATTGTGGATCTGCAACCATTATTACCATTTTCGACACGGAAAACTGTGCCCACTAATAATAATAATATAATAATAATAATAATAATAATAATAATAATAATATAGCTGTGAGAGAGTTGGTGGTTCTTGAATAGATATTAATAGCTTTCGAACCTTGTGCTAATAATAATATAATAATAATGATAACAACAGGAGGATGACATTTAGTCATAATAACAATAATAATACTATTAATAATAATAATTAACGTTAAAGACAGAATTCAGTTGCGGTTTGGTAATAAAGACGAGTAACAGTTGCTACAGTAACTAAAAACCAAAATACCTAATCTTTCGAATATTTGTTAATATAATGGAGGATATTCTTGTTCTCTCCAGTTAGGCTAAGTACTGCCTAACAAACAAACAAACACAAACGCACACAAACCATTATCAATGATAGGTTCAGAAGTGATCAAGTGTTACCTAACAAACAAACGCACAAACCACCGTAAATGAAGGTTTTGTAAATGATCAAACACACACACACACACACACAAACACACAAAACCAATGCAAATCATGAGTTCATAATTTATCAAGCGGTACCCAATTAAACAAACGCACAAACACACAAACCAATACAAATCATAAGTTCATAATTTATCAAGCCGTAGCCAATAAACAAACGCACAAACACACAACCAATACAAATTATGAGTTCATGATTGATCAAGTGCTGTCTAACATACAAAAGCAAACAAACACACATACACAAACCACTTCAAACGACAGGGTCGGAAATTATCAAGTGCCACCTAACAAACAAACGCGATGGGGTCGTCGGAAGTGATTACTACATGACAAACAAACACACAAAGAGAGAGAGAGAGAGAGAGAGAGAGAGAGAAATACAAATTATAGGTTCAGGAATAATCAAGTGCTTAGGATCAACAGACAAGGAAAGAGGATGTTCTATAGACAAAATGAAAATAACCAAAACAAAAACATAAAATAAAAAAACAATAAGGAAATGAACAGTAAAACTGGTAAAAATAAAATAAGACTAAAATAGTCATAAATTTTGCGACTATTTGTAATGAAACGGAAAAGGAAAAGAAATTTATATAGACATATATAGACAAACTAAAAATAACTAAACAAAAATTTAAAAAAATAATGATAATAAAGAAACAATTAGGAAATGAACATTAAAATTGCTGAAAATAAAATAAGACAGACTAAAATAAGTCATAAACAACTCGACTATCTTGTAATTAAACGGAAAAGAAAAAGAATTTTATTTAAACATACTAAAAATAACTAAACAAAAATTTAAAAAAAAATAATGATAATAAAGAAACAATAAGGAAATAAATACTAAAAATGGTAAAAATAAAATAAGACAGACTAAAATAGTCATAAATTTTGCGACTATTTGTAATGAAACGGAAAAGAAAAAGAATTTTATATAGACCAAATGAAAATAACAAACAAAAATAAAGAAAAATAATAAAGAAAACAAACACCGAAGAGAGGCGAATAAAATGCGAGAAAAAGAAGAAAAAAAGTTGATTATTGTAACTACAAAACAAACAGTTAACGAACAAGTAAATAAGTAAAAAATGCAAGGATGATAATGACAAGATTCTGAAGTGCAGAAAGGAAAGGTAAGAGACGAACAAAGAGGAGGAGAAGAGGACGAAGAATAAGGATGATGATGATGATGATGAGGAGGAGGATGAGGGGAGGAAATGATAACTATAAAACAAGCTACAACGAAAGGATGATAATGACAAAATTCGTATACACAAAACGGAAGGGTGAAGAGACAAACAAAGATGAGAGGAATATGCAGACGGCGAATGAGGAGGATGAGGAGGAGGAGGAGTAGAGGAGGGGGAGGAAAGGGAGGAAAATAAGGGGGGTGGGGAGCAAGATTCGCAAAGTGCAAAACGGGGAGGCGAAGAAGCAAACAAAGATGAGGAAGAAGGACAAGATGGAAAAGGCGAAGGCGCAGGAGGAGGAGGAGGAGGAGAGAGAGAGAGGAGGGGAAGAAGAGGAGGAAAATAAGGGGAGAATGAGAGGAAGGGGAGGGGGTTAGGGGGGGGGCTCATACAAGAAAGGGGAAAGGCCGTGGCTTGGGTGGTCTTCAGACCCTCCAGGCCGAGTGTTATGGTTCACACGATGGGATTCGACGTCATTTACTGCCACACAAACACCATTGACTCATGCTCTCTCTCTCTCTCTCTCTCTCTCTCTCTCTCTCTCTCTCTCTCTCTCCACACACACAAATTCATACACTACATACAGAACCCGGCAAGGACTCAAATAAGCAAGTGTCTCTTTTGCAATCATAGAAAGCATAGATATGCAACGATACAATTAATTTATCAAATGAACCCCAAATGCGAGATAAAAGAATAAAAAGGGCCAATAAACGAGAAACACAGTAAAATAGATCAATAAACGAGGTATGAAGTAAGATAAGAGATGAAAAAAAATTAAAACAGAAAAAAATATAAACAAACAAACTCATTAATGTATATACCTCAAGCAGGATTCACTCGTCTATGAATTATTGAGCAATAAAAATGAAATATTGAAATATACTATATTACTATTCAATAAGTAAAGTTGCTGAATCTACATGGCGAGGGGGTTGATACATCTCACCATCTGCAGGAAGCATCAAAGCAAAGCAAACGAGAAATACGCCAGAAAATCTAACGCACGAGATAGTTGATGGAGTTCCGTCAATCGAGCGGGAAGAAGTAACTCGCGCGCAAATGGATTAGAGGACATAGAGGAAGCTCACGACTGTGATAAAAACAAATGAAAAACGGTTAAGCAACGATTGCGTCGTTCGTTAAACTCGAAGTAAACAAACTCGAAGTAAAATCCTCAGCACGTAATATGAAGCGCGGGAAATCTTTTAGTTACTTTGTAGTGAATACGGGAGTTAATTTCTCATTTTTAAGAAGGGTAGGGCTGCCGTATGTTTGACAGGAACTTTGTTTCTTACCTCCAGATTATTGATTGAAGCCACACATACACACACACACGAATATATACTATATAATATATATATTTATAAATAATATATTAATATATATATATATATTCTAATTAATAATTAATATATATCTAATATATATAGATATATAATATATATATATATATATACAATATATATATATATATATATCTATATATATAGTATATATATATAATATATCTATGTATATATAATACTATAGTATATATATATGTATATATATATATAATAATATAATAAGATATATAGATATAATATATATATATATATATATATATAATATATATATATATATATCAATACATACATACATATATATATATATATATATATATATATAATATATATATATATATATATATATATATATATATTTGTAGGCAATCACCTTTGTGGCATTGGCTTCTTTGATACAGACTTTTTCATATTTCCTTACATATATATATATATATATATATATATATATATATATATATAATATATATTATATTATAATATATATATATATGAGAAAGAGAGAGAGAAGAGAAGAGAGAGAGAGAGAGAAGATAGCAGAGAGACGAGTGAGAGAGAGGAGAGAGAGGAGAGATGGAGGAGACTTATTCATATAAACATATCGACGTACGAAGCAAACTCAAAATTTTCTATTTGCGTAAAAAATCACATTATTATTATTATTATTATTATTATTATTATTATTATTATTATTATTATTATATTATATATTATTATTATTCTTATTATTATTATTATTATTATTATTATTATTATTATTATTATTATTATTATTATTATTATTATTATTATTATTATTATTATTATTATTATTATTATTTAGGAAGCAGACCCTCTCTTAAGCATACTGTATTAAAAGTAATGGCTATTCGAAAAATAGAGAAGAATCTCTACAAGCGTAACGCTGCTGAAGTAGACATTACTTTTAATAAAGTATTATTATTATTATTATTATTATTATTATTATTATTATTATTATTATTATTATTATATTCCTAATAAACTTTCAAACACCCTCTTTCCCTTGCTCTAATCGCTTGAGGTTTCTCGTGTAACCCTAAACTACGCAAAACGAGGCTCCTCTTCGAACCAATGAAACCCAACGTATGAAAATACGCCAAAATCACAAATCCTGGTCCAAAAAATAACTGACCCCTTTCTCTCTCTCTCTCTCTCTCTTTCGCTCCCTAAGCGTGAAGTTAGCTACATAAGAGGCTCTAATTGCCTGCTAATTATGCGTTAACGCCACGAGCATTAATAAAGCGTTCTGCGTTAATGACATGAAGGGCAATTATACGTAATTATACGTTCACTTAAAGCCACGATCGTCGCTCCGGCTTGGGTTGGCGCAGTGTTAAAATGATCGTGAAATCAGCTATGAATTTAATGATACGGCAAGTGAAATTCGTTAATTGGTGCTTCCCACCCCACCCACCCCCTCCCCTACCAACATCCCCCAACTCACCCAACCCCCACCCCTTCCAAATTATTCATAATAATTGATCTGTGAGTTTGTAATTCACAGCAATTAATCTCCAGCGTGACTAAGCGTTGCAATAAGCAAGCGTTGCAGGATGGAGGAAGGGTTTTGGCAACAAAATGGAGATCGGGGATCTGTCATTCAGTCACTTCGTTGCAATAAAATAAAAATCAATGATTAAGTCAGTGTAGTTACGTACGTCATCCTATTAAGAGATTAATTAGTAGCTTACACCGGGTGTCAACTGTCATTCCAAAGGTAAAAAAATAATTAAATTCAATTAAATTACCAGTGTCGTTTAATTTCACATAAATAGAATAAGATTAAATCAAATTACAAATATACAAAAAATATTAACATTTATTTTCATTTATGTATTTGTAATTTAATGTAATTTAACATAAACAGAACTGAATTCAATCAAATTACACAGACATAAACAAATATTAACATTTATTTTCATTTTCGTTTATGTTTGTCATTTAATATAAACAAAAATAGAATTAAATTAAAAATACATGAATGAAAACTAACATTCATTTCCATTTACAAATGTGTTTTAAATCTAACTTAATTCGGTTTTTGTTAAATTAACTGCTACTTGTTCACATTTTTATCATTTGGAATAGCATAATTCTTTTTTTATTTCCCTAATAAATTAATTATTGCTTTCTATCTATCTGTTTCGGCAGAAAGGGAAACCTTTTGGCATTAGAAAACCTGTCACATTTTGGTAAAAACATCTTTTAATTTAAATTTAAAAAAATACAAAAATAAACAAAATGTAATAGTACTCAAAATAATAGACCTAATAAAAATTTCCATTAAAAAAATTAACGAAAAAATACTGCAAAATTAACGCTTAAAATACCGGACCTAATAAAGGCTTTCAAATAAATACAAATAAATTAATGCTTAAGATAATGGATTTAGTTTTTAAAAATTCAATAAAAAATACAATAAAGATTAATGCTTAAAATAATGGACTTAATAAAAACTCCCCATTGAAAAACTAACTACTATAAAAATCAATACTGAAAATAATGGCCTAAAGAAAAACTTTCAATAACAAATTATATAAAGATTACAACGAAATAAATGCTCAAAATAAAGGACGTAATAAAACTATCCGTTAGAAAAATAAATGAAAGGAAAAATACAAAAAGAGGTGAATGCTCCAAATACTGTACCCAATTGCTATGGGGGGGGGGGGGGGGGGGGCTCACCTTGCCCGAGACCCCATACAGGTGCTAAAGGTGCTAAAACAGCAATTAACAGTCTCCCTTCCTTTCACCTGATCCCCGAACAGGTGATTATAGCGCGTCTGAGCACATAATTACATCTTCATTACGCGTATTACCAGAACACTAGGCATTAATTATATGGTAGCACCCTGACTCTGAAAGGCGTTTGCCGAGTCGCCCGTTGACGTAATCTGATTGTTTATTGGGAATATATATATATAATATATATATATATATCTATATTATATGATGTTTATATACTAATATATATATATATATATATATATATATATATATAGATATATATATATATCCTTTATATATATATCCTGGTATAGATAGATATATATATATATATATATAATCTATATATATATATATATATATATTATATTATATACTGTATATATATTATATATAAGTATATATATATATACATACATACATATATATACATATCTAGGTATACGTATATTATGTATGTATATGTATTGCAAAGAATGTTGGTTTCACCCTCCCACCACAGACCCCCCACTGCAGCAGTAGCTGATCATGATACATAGCCAGTGATATTTTCACCGGCCTGGCGGGTGGGAGACGCTAACCCGCGAAATCTGAGTGGCATGCCACGACACTGACCACTATACCAGCGGCCCAGCTGAATTATACGAATAAATAAAAGGGAAACGCTTGTTGGAGCATATAAATATATGTGCATGTTTTCAATAACAAAAAAAGGCGTTAACCAATAGAAATATAAATTAATTAAAAAAACTAAAACAACGTTGATAATAATAATAATGATAATAATAATAAAGAGTAATACATAATTAATAATCTTAATAATAAATTCACACATTAATAAACGGATAAAAAACAAGAAAGTATAACAATAAAAAGGCATTAACCTCAATAGAAAGAGAAATAAATGAAAAATTAATACGTTTAATAATAAATAATAATAATAATAATAATAATAATAATAATAAATATAATAATAAATTCACAGATTATTAAACAAACATACAAAAAATTTAAGCGTCAAAGGGGTGTTGTTCCCTCTCCAGCGCCCCCCCCCCCCCCACCCCCCCCCCCCCCCCCCCCCCCAACCCTCACGCCCAGGAACGAAAAACGTGGTTAGGGCGGTCGAGCCGAAATTTCCTGAAGACCGGAGGAAGTGGGGGTAGGGGGAGGGGGGGAAGGGGTTGGGGGGAGGGGCGGGCGGGGATCCCTTTAAATACCTTCGGTGTCACTAATTACTTCTTCGCCGCTTTGCAGCCGCCAACGCCTCCTACTCTCCCCCTCCTCTTACCCCTCCTCCTCCCTGGGCCCATAAATCTCCGAAAAAGAGAAAAGACGACTAACTCCCGGGGGGGGGGGGGGGGGTTGTGTAGGGGGTGTGTGTGATGGCAGAGGGCTTTTGCTATACAAAAGTTAAGGCGGGAGGCATATTTATCATTCTTCCTGTCGTGTATCGTACAAAAGTATACTACAGTGGCCTCTGAGCCAATCGAGGTTTTATTGCACTTTTTCTTATTAAGTATATCTGGCTTTCCTCTTACTTATCTTTATGTAAGTAGTTGAATAGTTCACATTGCACTTTTTCTTATAAGTATATCTGACTTTCCTCTTACTTATCTTTATGTAAGTAGTGAATGTTCACATTGCAACTTTTTCTTATAAGTATATCTGGCTTTCCTCTTACTTATAATTGTGTAAGTAGTTAATATTTCACATTGCACTTTTTCTTTAGTATATCTTGGCCTTTTTTCCTCTTACTTATCTTTATGTAAGTAGTTGAATAGTTCACTTACTTTTTCATTAAGTGTTGTTATTATTATTATTATTATTATTATTATTATTATTATTATTATTATTATTATTATTATTATTATTAATTAATCTGGAGATGAACCCTATTCATATAGGACAAGCCCACCAAAGGGGCCAGTGACTTGAAATTCAAGCTCCCAAAGAATATTATGGAGTTCAATCGTAAGAAGTAACAGAGGCGAATGGCAAATGCAGAAAGAAGAGATCGCATAATAAAAAAGAAAAGATAAATTAACAATCTGTTACATAAAAACATCAAAATAAACGTTTATTATTATAATACAAGAACTGCATTAGGGTAATAAGTAAGGCACTGCATCTTCGCTTGAAGTTCCAATTGGGTTAAGTAATTTAAGTCATCTGGTTGTAATTGTCCTCTTCCAAACCACCTGACTTACCTATTTCAGTGTAAGTCGATAAAAAATGCACTTAATTCTTTCTGCAAGTAATTCAATATAACAATTCATTCTTTCTGTAAGTAATTCAATATAACAATTCACTTAATTCTCTCTGTAAGTAATTCAATATTACAAGGCTTTTTTGTGGGATCGAATGATTGTTATTGTCCCCCTTCCGAACCAACGACCATCACACAGAGGTCTTTGACGCACGCGCCCGTGTAAGATGGCAGAGATATCTAGTCCCGTTTTTGTTGAAACGGCGTCCTTCACTGGCAAGAATATCGGGACAGCTAAAGAGCCGAGGACACACTTGGAATAATGTTTTGCCCCTCGACAAAGTCCACAACCGAGCCTTCCCTCTCCAGGAAGAGTTCTGCAGCCCGTGCATAGTTTTCCACAAGTTGTTGAACATGCCATTTTGTCATTGGATGAGTGGTCTGCGTATACTCGTCTACCAATCTGGTGGCCCGAGTTCACTCCTGCCCGCCGCCAATGAGGAATTAGCGGAATTTATTTCTGTTGATTAGAAATTCATTTCTCGATATAGTGTGCTTCGGATCCCACAATAAGCTGTAGTAGGTCCCGTTGCTAAGTAACCTATTGGTTCGTAGCCACGTCAATAGAAATCTAATCCTTTGGGCCAGCCCTAGGAGAGCTGTTTATCAGCTCAGTGGTCTGGTTAAAGTAAAATATAATTTCTTTTTTTTTCTGGAACATGCCAAAGGCTCTCTGAAGGTCTCATAAATGCACAATAACCTCATCCTGCCATTTGGCAGAGGCTTTGAAAATGGATACATTTTATATGCGCCCTGTAGCTGAAAGAGGTTGATCCTCCTATAATTAAGGGACAATATTAGATAGCACATGGAACCATCATTCCTTTAACATCCGGAGTTTTATTTACTTTCATGACTAATGTCACTAACATACACTTTCACCATTCGCTGCTACTTCTTGTAACTATGACCACCCGATAAACCAATCAGGAGACCCTTTATAAGCCATTTTTGTACTTACAAGTACAAAAGAGTTAAGTAATCCAAGAAATCTTAATTCCTTGTGTACTTCTGCATAATCTCGGTTTTCGTCCAAAGTCTGAGAAAGGTAGAACCTACTTTGATTTCTTCACGAAGAAATTGAAAGTAGAATTAAGCATTTTTCAATAATTTCTCATTTCAGTCCTTATGTATGTACGCCACAACAGTATTCCACATACCCAGCAAAGGCAAACGTCTACGACTCTGCAAGACAACCCTTAGGAAAAAAATATAAAAAAAGACAAAAATAAAAAAGCTATAACACACTCTACCTCATCTCATTCAACGCCTCACAAAGTAAGCCAATTTGAATATCACACAAGACTTCATCACAAAGGATAAGAGAAGGTATACAGAGCTTCTCCCGCACTATATCAACATTGGGTGCTTTGACTCTCTCTCACTCCCTCTCTCTCTCTCTCTCTCTCTCACTTCCCCTTCCCTTCTCGCATTGCTGCTAAAACATCGGTTGGAGAACAGAATTCATTCTGTTATTTAGTCTGCTGCTCTGCTCCTGCTGCCAGTTTTATTGGAAACGCAGTCTCGCTGCGTTGACACTTGCCAAGCTTCTGCCAAAAGCTTTGACAACCTCAAATGCTCCCGCCGTGCGAAGCGAGTTTAATTAATCAATCGTGTTTGCACGTCATTCGACGCGCTCTTTATAGAAAAGGAGGGGTCCTTTCCTTATTGCTCTGTATAAACTTCGCTCTCTCTCTCTCCTCTCCTCCTCCTCCTCCTCCTCCTCCCCTCTCTTTCTCTCGGACGTCATTAAAATCGTTAATTGTAAAATAACAATTAGCATTTCCAAACTTGGGAAAGCTTTCGTGTAAATTTCGTCCGCTTATCAATCTACAGATGTCAAAATTTAAACTCATTTTTCACGCTCACTGTAGGTGACACAACCCCTTTTTTTTTCTTTTCTTTTTTCTACAATCACTGCAAGAAACAAAACCACTCATTTTTCACTGTAGATGACAGCAACCCTTTTTCACACTCACTGCAGGTGACAAAACCACTCTTCACACTTATTGCAGGTGAAAAAAAACACATTTTTCACATTCACTGCAGGTGATTAAACCACTTATTTTCCACATTCACTCAGGTGACAAAACCAGTCATTTATCACACTCACTAAAGATGACATAGCAACTCCTTTTTCACGCTCATTGCAGGTGACAAAGCAACTCCTTTTTCACACATTGCAGTTGACAAACTTACTCATTTTCCAAACTCAAAGCAGGTGACAGACCACTCATTTTTCACGACTTACTTTGAAAATACGAAAAGTAGCCTCTAAGCACCAATACAGGCAATACTCTCGCCACTCAAAGCTTAACAGAGACCAAAACAACAAAGAATACCAAATAATTCTCCCTTAATAACATTATAAAGGGAAACTAACAAACAATATAAACAGCTTAAAACAGAAAGAAAACCATCTTGAGCAATACACAGACAACAGCATGAATATCAAACGAGCAACAGTCACTTCCCCCCGCCCCCCCCCCCCCCACCCCCCCCATTTCCAATTACCGAGCCAACGGCGTATGACTATTCATGATTAAAACTCAAACAGCAAAATAAACAGACCAGAATTACTCAAATAATCATATATACCGACAGCTAAAACAACCGGACAAATAATAATTATTCATCGTTCGTGATGAGCATCGATTTGTATTTAATCAAGGAACAAATACTCAGTCAATTAACCGGTTTTCAGCGCGTTTTATCATCGATATTACCCTGATACACACATATATAACATATATATACATATATGTACATATATATCTAGTAAAAGAAGCCCATAACAACACCAAAATATAGAAAGTTAAGCACCTACCTGAATAGAGAGGGACAGCTGTCTCTGAAGTAAAGTATAGTATACTAAACTTTCTATATTTTGGCGTTTTTATGGGCTCCTTTTATTAGATGGAATTCTGTTGTGACAATTTTTATACACACACACACACACACACACACACACATATATATATATATATATATATATATATATATATATATATATATATATATATATATATGTATATATATGTATATATGATATATATATGTATATATATATACATATATATCTATATATATATATATATATATATTATATATATATATATATATATATAAGCAACAAGCACCTCCTGAATATAGCACGCTTAATCCAGACGCAACATCCTTGAAATGCGTTTTAAAACTAAAGACGGTAATCATAATCTTAACACAATAACGAAAATACAGATAAATAAAACAGGAGGCGTGGAAAGCATTGTCCCATAAGCATCCACGTCTGTGCATACTGCATGTCGAGAATCAAACTCTCTCTCTGTCTCTCTTTCTCTCTCTGCTGAGCAATCTCGCATGAAAACGACAACTCCCTCCTCCTACTCCTCCTCCTCCTCCTCTCTCTTCTTCTTCTTCTTCTGAGGCGGCGAATTCGAACTCGGGGGACCCTCAATGAAGAGCGAATGAGTGGATAAAGTACTGGCCAATGGTGACTCGAGTACCGGTAACTAGATAACGGCTCCTTCTTATTCCGCCAATCAGAGGAGAGGACGTTTTTGTTGGCTGGGATACCACGGAGGGAGGGAAGGAGGGAGGGAGGGAGGATGGTAGCTGGAGGGTGAGGGAGGGAGGATGGGAGATAGAGGGAGAATGGGTTATAGCAGTTAGTGAGCAAGAAGTAGTGTGGCTGTGGGGGATGAACCTAAGGTTAGGATGTGTAAGGGGAGTTTGGGGTGGTGAGGGGAGGAGGGGAGGTGAGAGAGAGTAGGAAGCCTTTGTCAGAGAGAGAGAGAGAGAGAGAGAGAGAGATGAGAGAGAGAGATGAGAGAGAAGTTTTTTTGTGTTTTTGTAGCGAAAGAGAGAGAGAGAGAGAGCGGGAAGCGTTTTGGAAAGAGAGAGAGAGTGGGAAGCGTTTGAGAGAGAGAGAGGAGAGTGAGACGGACGAGAGAGCAGAGAGATAGACGAGAGAGAGAGAGAGACGTTCTGGAAAGAAAGAGAGATAGAGAAAGCGGGAAGCGTTTTAGAAAGAAAGATAGAGAGAGAGACTAGTGAATGTTTGAGAGAGAGAGAGAGAGAGAGAGAGAGAGAAGCGAATTTTGTAGAAACAGAAAGAGAAAGTGGGAAGTGTTTGAGAGAGAGAGAGAGAGAGAGAAGCGTTTCGTAGAAAGAGAAAAAGAAAGTGGGAAGCGTTTGAGAGAGAGAGAGAGAGAGAGAAGCATTTTGTAGAGAAAGAGAAAGTGGGAAGCGTTTTGTAGAGAGAGAAAAAGAGAGATAGGAAGCGTTTGGAAAGAAAAGAGAGAGAGAGAGAGAGAGAGAGGGGCATTTTTTGGAAAGAGAGAGAGAGAGAGAGAGAGAAAGATGGAAGCGAGAGAGAGAGAGAGAGAGAGAGAGATTTGAGAGAGAGAGAGAGGAGAGAGAGGGGAAGCGTTTGAGAGAGAGAGGAGAGAGAGAGAGAGAGAGAGAGAGAGAGAGAGAGAGAGAGAGAGAGAGTGGGGAGGGGAATCAATAAGAACCTGTGCGGTTTTCTGGGCTGGAGATAAAGTAGATGATGGTGAAGAAAAGAGAGGCAGGAGGAGGAGGGGCGAGTAGGGGGAGGGGAGGAGGAGGAGGAGGTCGGGAGGGAGAGGGAGGAGTTGGCGGTGGTGGGGTGGGGTGGGATAAGGGAGGTGAGGGAAAGGGGTGGAGGCGAATGAGGCGGAAGCGACGTGATGAGAGCAAAACAAGAGGTAATGAAAAGAAAAAAAGGAAATTAAATGCATCGGAGAGAAGTAAGTTAGATACAGATGCTGGTAAGCAAATGCACGGAAGACAACACAGCATCTCTCTCTCTCTCTCTCTCTTTCGAGCATCGTTTAAAAGCAATGAAGGTAACTGATTTTGTTGCTATCCACCTCTTTCCCTTCCCTTCCCTTCATTTTCTCTCTCTCTCTCTCTCTCTCTCTCTCTCTCTCTCTCTCTCTCTCTCTCTCTTTCGAGATTCGTTTTAAAAAGCAATGGAAGAAACTGATTTTTGTTTCTATCCACCCCTTTCCTTCCCTTTCCTTTAACCCCCAGTCTCCCTTCCCCCACCCCACGGCTTTCTCTCTCTCTCTCTCTCTCTCTCTCTCTCTCTCTCTCTCTCTCTCTCTCTCGTGAATAGTTTCAAAAGATGCGAAGGAAACTGATTTTTGTTTTCATTCCACTCCCTCCAACCCTTCTCCCCCCTTCCCCCCGTCTCTCTCTCTCTCTCTCTCTCTCTCTCTCTCTCTCTCTTCCATCGTATTTCCCCTTTCTGGGCATGAACTCGCAAATGTGCATTCGTTATGCAGATATCAAATGCATTACAATTATGCACAGAAAGCTGTGAATTACCCCCGGCTTGAAATGGCGAATAGTCATCATCCATCCTCTGGCAACCAGGGAACAAGAACTTGAGAACTTTGGTTATGGCAAACTCTCTTTAGCTGAAGAAGCTTTGTCAAGTGACGTAATATATATCTTCGTTTCAGATCCCACAACACCCGGTGGGTAAGACGTTAATTTATTAAGTCAAGGTTCGGGTGGCTGTTTCGACTGACAATTCACTTACGTTTGTTTTGGCCTAGATAATAATAATAATAATAATAATAATAATAATAATAATAATAATAATAATATAAACTTTATTAAAAGTAATGGCTACTTCAGCAGCATTACACTTGTAGATTCTTCTCTATTTTCCGATTAGCGGCTTTTGCCGTGCTACTTAAACAGGCTAGTAGAGCGCCTATAGAGGTCCTGATCAAATACAGTGTCAAAATCGGTGTATATATTTGAATTTTACAGATAAACTATGATATCATAGTCATCAAAGTCATTCTCTCTCTCTGTCTCTCTGTCTCTCTCTAGTGGATGTCTGGCAGCTCCAGACGAATGCTCGTTTCAAGAAAGAGAGAGAGAGAGAGAGAGAATATCGCTAAAGACTTTGATGACAATGATATCATACTTTATCTGTAAAATTCAAATATATACACCGATTTTGATACTGTATTTGATCATGACCTCTATAGGCGCTCTACTAGCCTGTTTAAGTAGCACGGAAAAAGTCGCTATTCCCAAAATAGAAAAGAATCTCTAGAAGTGTAATGCTGCTGAAGAAGCCATTACTTTTAATATAGTATGCTTGAGAGAGGATCTGCTTCCTAAATAATAATAATTAATTATAATTTGCTTATTACGTAAAAACTATTCGCTGATAAGGATTACATTTCACGTTTTAAAAATAAAACATTTTTTTAATAATATAATAATAATAATAATAATAATAATAATAATAATAATAATAAATGCGCCGAAGGAACTTCGGCGCAGTCGAGTTTTCTATACAGCGTATAATCAAAGCCTACGAAACAGATTTTTCTTTCGGTGTCTCTTTGAAATGCTGTATAAGCCGCGGCCCATGAAACTCTCAGCCGGCCGTGGTGGTGGCCTGTGTTGTTGCGTAGCTAGAAGCGCGATCATGGCTAACTTAAACCTTGAATGAAATAAAAATTACTGAGGCTAGAGGGCTGCAATTTGGCATGTTTGATGATTGGTGGGTGGATGACCAATATACCAATTTGCAGCCCTCTAGCCTCAGTAGGTTTTAAGTATGGACGTACAGACAAATCCATCTCAATAGCGTTCTTTTATAGAAAACCGATAATACTAATAATAATAATAATAATAATAATAATAATAATAATAATAATAAAAGAAGGATATGGGATATGCCAGTGGAAAATCGTACCATAATCATAGGAGCACTAGGCACGATCCCAAGATCCCTGAAAAGGAATCTAGAAAAACTAGCATCAAGTAGCTCCAGGACTCATGCAGAAGAGTGTGATCCTAGAAACGGCGCACATAGTAAGAAAAGTGATGGACTCCTAAGGAGGCAGGATGCAACCCGGAACCCCACACTATAAATACCACCCAGTCGATTAGAGGACTATGATAGAGCAAAAAAAAAAAAAAATAATAATAATAATAAACAATAATAATAATAATAATAATAAAATTGTTTATTAGGAAACATTATTTGCTGATGAAAATTACGTTTTACTTTTTAAATTAAAACTTTTTCTAAAACAAGTTTTTGCACTAAACGTACATTTATCTGTAAAAACTGATGAAATAAATAAATATTAGACCAATTTTACGTGTCAAAGTAGTTTTTACAAAAGAAAAAATAACATTCGTAGTTTAGAGTTGTCAACTTTGCAATTACTGAGTTTTCATTATTTCATATATGAATATATATATATATATATATATATATATATATATATATATATATACATATATATATATATATATATATATTATATATATATACTATATATATATATAGAGAGAGAGAGAGAGAGAGAGAGGAGAGAAACTCAATCCTTATTAATAATAGCAAAGCTGATTCAGCATGTCCCCTTTTCTGTAGCAATCAAAATATCAGACCTCATGATTCCTATCAATGGATGGCTTAAAAAATTATATATATATATATATATATATATATATATATATATATATATATATATATATATTTCCAGTCAACAACACATCAACCACTACCTATTTCTCAGCGACGCCAGAATTCCCAAATTGATTACAGCGTAAATACATAATATCTTCAATTAACCGGGGAAAAAAGAATCCGCTACTGACTGTAAGGACATCACTACCGACTAATACCGTCATCATTTGGCCATCGAGAAAATGTACTTTCATTTACCCATCAGTTCATCATCGAATATCACTGACATTTATTCCCGGGTAATGGACTTACCCTCTTTCCCATTATTCAATCACCCATCCCAATCATGGGTCGTTTGTGGGGGGCTGAAGATTTGTCCCTTTCACCCCCATTTGTTGGTGCAATCCCTGTCACATAAGCTGTTTGTTTGTTTGTTTGTTTTGTTCACGAATTAATAGCTATCATTCAGACTGTTTGTTCAGGGTCGTTTGTGAAGGCAGAAAATTTCTCTCTTTCATCCCCATTTGTTGGTGCAAGCCTGTCACATACGCTGTTTGTTTTTTTGTTTGTTTGTTTGTTTGTTTTGTTCACGAATTAATATTAAGCTATCATTCAAACACGGTTTGTTCAGAGTCGTTTGTGAAGGCTGAAGATTTATCGTTTTCAACGCCTGTCACATACGCTGTATGTTTGTTCTGTTCACAAATTAATGGCTATCATTCAGACTGCCTGTTCAGGATGATGTTGGTGCAGCGCCTGTCACAAACGCTTTGTTTGTTTGTTTTGTTCATGGATAAATGTCATTCATACTTTGCCAATATTATCTCCTCATCTGTTTCATCTATTTCTCTCTAATCAATGTGACATTTCACCCTATAGTCAAGATACCTAGATGTTATTTCAGTACTTATTCCCCGTCATTTCACCCAATATTGGTCACAGCCACTTTTGGGGAGGTTTAGGGGAAATAAGGGGGTGGGGGGCCGGGGGGGGGGGGTGGGGGGGGGGGGTCTCTCTCAACTCATCTACTAGTTCCATCATCTCTTCGTTTTCTGCCTCGTATTTCGAGTCTGGCAATATCTATTCATGGTCTTAATGTTTCAACAATTTTTTTTTTAACCAGGGACACTCTTAAGAGCATGACTGGAGAAAGTATGTTAGCTTTACGTCAAGTAATTTGAAATATCAATCATTTTCATTCTTTAATAGGGTAATAACCGATGCCTACATAGATTTATGGATAATGGAACTATCAATACTTGCTGTACAAGGTAAATTGAATTTTCAAATATTAAGAACAATCAAATTATAACTCGCTTCTAATGCCAATAATCACAGCCCTTAATTACTTATTAACACTTCCTTTGAAACATTCGATCATTTCTTTACTTGGTAAAGATAAGATTAATATAAGTAATAGAAGTCAAATTAGTAAACATATTATTCTTGTACCACTTATGATTAGAACTGCACCTTTCAACATATTTCTGAAGGCTGTGATTAGAAAGGCTGCTTTATGTCATATGACTAGAATTGAACATTCAAATACTTAATATGACAGTAATTAGACATATTAAGACTATCTTTATGTCATAACGTGATACTTTAATACACTTAAAAAAAATTTCTTTCATATTAACCGACCACAACTCAACAACAACAATAATAATAATAATAATAATAATAATAATAATAATAATAATAATAGTTCCCTGTCCCCACCTACGGTTTCCATCTCAAGATCTTTCTGTCCTTTTATTTCCTTCCCTCTTTATTATATTTCTTTCTTTTATCTTCATCTATATAATAATAATAATAATAATAATAATAATAATAATAATAATAATAATAATAATAATAATAATATAGCGTTGCCTGTCTCCACCTACGTCTTCCATCTCATAAAGATCTCTCTCTCTCTCTCTCTCTCTCTCTCTCTCCTTTCTTCCTTATTATCTTTTTGCATTATCTTTTTGTAATATTAACAATAATGTAATATAATAATAATAATAAAAGTTCCCTGTCTCTACCTACGTCTTCCATCTCGTTAAGATCCTCTCTCTCTCTCTCTCTCTCTCTCTCTCTCTCCTTCTTCTTCTTCTTCTTCTTCTTCTTCTTCTTCCTTATTATCTTTTTACTTATATAATAATAATAATACGTCTTCCATCTCGTCAAGATCATTGTCCATTTTTTTTTTCATTCAATCTTCCTTACCGTCCTCCTATCTTTCCTCTTTTCTTCTTCCCTTCCTTCTTTTCTTCACTTCTCTCTTTTCCTCCTCAGTCCATTTAAAACCACCGTTTCCATCGAGCACCGAGAGACGGGGGGTGGGGGTAGGGGGTTTAGGGGGGGTAGGGGGAGGGAGATGACGACGGATAACGGCAGCGGCGTAATCACAGTTGCCGAAGAGGTAATCGAATAGCATATTTATCTACTTAATCCCAACTCTTCTTTACAATCGCTCTCTTTTATTTTTTTATCGGGTGGTTTTATCTCTTTCATCCGATCAGTTTTCGGGTGACGCGCCGTCGGGCAAGGACGCGCCCACCTGCCTCTTCGTCGTTCGACGTTTGTCGTCACCGGGCCCGGAGAGTTTTCCTTTTTTTTTTCTTCTTTTAATGGAATCGTTACTTTGCGATATGGGTTTTGGTACGCGTTTATCTCATTATCTTCTAAATTTAAGTACACTTGGACACATACGCATGTATACGCAATACATTCATACATATACATGTGTGTGTTTGCTATATATATATATATATATACTATATATATATATATATAGGCATATATATACATATACATATATAATATTTAAAGCGATCGACACCTATTTTAAAGCACTTTTCTTTCATTTCATATTCTCTCAAGAGAGAGAGAGAGAATATTTATCTGACCAATATGTTCTTAGACAATTTTTGTGATATGATTCTACAGTATTCAGCTAAGAACATTGTGTGTGTTTGTGTTTGTGCATATATATATATATATATATATATATATATATATATATATATATATATATATATATATATATATATATATATATATATATATATATATATATATATGCACTATATACATATACATATATAATATTTAAGCGATCGACAACCTATTTTATAAAGCACTTTTCTCTCTCATATACTCTCTCAAAATTAATTAATTCTTCCGTTAGCATTATCAAATCGTCTCTCTCTCTGTGTGTGAGAGAATCAGATAGTACTTACGCCAGAATTTTCTCTTAATGCAAAATCACGTTTGAAATTAGATTGCACTATGATATGCTGACAAAAAAAGTGACTGTACTTGAATCCAAACTTCTATTCCAGCAAAGAACATCTGTGATGGTATCTGTATATATATATATATTTATATATATATATATATATATATATATATATATATATATATATGAGAGAGAGAGAGAGAGAGAGAGAGAGAGAGAGAGAGAGAGAGAGAGAATATTTATCTTGACCATGATGTCTTAGCAATTTTGAGACAATTTTTGCATATGAATCCACAGCATTCCAGCTAAGAACACTTAGAGAGAGAGAGAGAGAGAGAGAGAGAGAGAGAGAGAGAGAGAGAGAGAGAGAGAGAGTAAAAGTCACCAATATAAACTTTTGTTTACAATGTCTATATGAATAATGTTTACATATACAATTCCTGGAGTCTAGACCACAATAAATAAATAAAAACAACACCACACAGATCATCTACTACACCAGGAGAGAGAGAGAGAGAGAGAGAGAGACTCTCTTACTCCCCGACGGGGCCGAAAAAAGATTGAATTAAGGACTTTATGTACGTCGAGGGTCCCTCAGGGAACACCTTCCCCCCCACCCCCCCTTTAATGGGGCTTTGGAGGGCGCTGTTTGGTCACGCCGGAGCGATAATGGAGACATCAAGGAGAGGCGATGTTATATACCCTGAATGGGATCCCTGTAAGGGATGCAAACATTCTCTCTCTCTCTCTCTCTCTCTCTCTCTCTCTCTTCTCTCTCTCTTTTTTTCCAGAAGGGGTGCTTTCGACGCTATCAAGGTAGACGCCCTAAAAATGAAAATCACTGAATGTAAATTCATTATTACATAATAATAATAATGACAGATGTCTCACCATCCTTCAAGTGGTGTTCATGTCATTTCACGAACGGATTATGTGAACAATGAACAATGAACAAATGAACGATTTACTTCGGCGAACTGTCCATCTCTCCTCGATTACGTCCCTCGGGACCAAATAGACGTAACCCGATCGGTTCCCCCGATTCGTTTTTGTACAAATTCGCTTTTGTCGTCGGCGGAGACACGCCGCCAAACGCATCCTTGGCCCGCAACGGTGTTCGGATGGGGGTTGGGGTGGGGGGGTTGGGGGTGGGGGGGGGGGAGGGGGGGGGGAGGGTTCTGCTGCTGTCAGTTTTCCAAAGCTTTTGTCATTATTGACAGCTCTGGCTCATGTTCACTTTTTTTTTTTTTCTGAGTGACTTGTCATGAGGTCATTCAGATGGACTGATGCGATGTAGCGAATGAACTCAGATGGAGTGGAGTTAAGTCAATCGCTTTTTATATAAATCTTATTTTTTTAATGTTAGATAAAATTCATGAAAGATGTTATATTGTTTACAGGATCTGAATGACTGATAGGATGAAGCGCTGCTAAGTTTTGTGAATGAATTCAAACTGATTTGCGTCATATTAATCCTTTTTTTTTTTTTTTGTTTTTTTTTTAACTCGGTCGTATATTTTTAGTTTTGAGTGATTTTTTTTCTTTAAGTTGAATATGTCATGTAACATTCATTAAAGATTTAATATTCTTCAAAAAAATCTTAAAGACTAATAAATACAACTTGTTAATTATGTATAATTTGTCAATTACTCATCGTCTTTACAAACACAAACCACCGCATATGTGACTCAAAATTTCAAAGTTTCTAAAGATTTAATTAAACAGGGATGATAAAGGTATATAATTCCTACTAGTATCAACACTACTACTGTTACTAGAGCTTCTGTTATTGGTGCTGTTGTTGTTGATACTGTTAATCGTAGTAAACGTTATATTATTTTCGCCGTTTAGCGATATTTGCTGACAAGAAAAATTGGCTTTAAAAAAGTTAAAAAAAAAAAACTTTAATCACTCATCTCCTGAATAATAGATAAATTCTAAGCCATAAAAGCAAAATGAAGATAATAAAACTAAATTTCCCTGCCTCACAAGACACTTTTTAACGTATATCCATAACAGAGCCTCATCAACAGTGCTTTGATCCCCTCACACACAGTGAACAATTCCTCCCGTGGACTTTGCTCTGGCCATCTGACACTCGACGAACATTTCAGGACTTTGTAATTTAAACTTACTGTCTCCAATACTCTAATTATCAAAAAAGATAATACTCCCATAGTGAGTATTATTCCGACAAGAAGTTAGTACACATATACCAAACAATTATTCTAGAGATTATCCATTTTTACAGATATTTATCAGTTATCTAAACAAGTGGTATCTAGGAACATAAGTGCTTCTGTCAACCTAGTTTAATATCACACATACTTATATACATGCACACATACATACATACATACATACATATATGTATGATATTAAAATAGGTTTGATATACGTGTGTATATATATGTGTATATATATAATGTACATCGATGTATGTGTATACATAGTATATATGTAAATATATAAAATATATAATATATCCACATACATGAATATACGTAGAACCATTGCCAAAATTATATATAATCATAATAAACGGCATGAAGAGATTGCTTACAAATTTGAAAGAAGCAAACACACACACGCACATTGCTTACAAATTTGAAAGAAGTATTAATAAAACAAATACACACACACACACACACACAACAGAGGAGCCCGTGCTGCTATGCTACCGGATGGCCAAACAATGCTCTAGACAAGGGAAAGATCGTCCATACCTCTTTTTTATGTCCTTTTTACGCTCGTGTTTACACAAAACTTCGAAATTCGATACCGATCGTTTAACTTAGTGAATAGTGAACAACTCTGGTCCAGGATCAAATTCGGGTTGTAAAAACTATTACTGTTATATTATTGGTGAAGAAATCCAATGTGGGTGTAAATGTAAATATACATTAGAAATATATGTAGACTATATATATATATATATATATATATATATATATATATATATATATATATATATATATATTACGTATATATATATATATATATATATATATATATATATATATATATGTGTGTGTGTGTGTGTGTGTGTATATATATATAACCTATATCAACAGTTACACCACGGTGGAGTTCTTCGCGTTTTAGTGATTATTATTATTATTATTATTATTATTATTATTATTATTATTATTATTATTATTCAAAAATAGCATTAATCTTGAGATGGAGAAACACATCCACGGTTATTGAGGGGTATGTATATTTCAAAATATCCATACCCTTTTATTTTCGAATATGGAGGATACACATAGAAAACTGTGGATTTCTTCTTATATATTATTATTATTATTATTTTTCTTTTTTTTTTTTTTTTTTTTGCTCTATCACAGTCCTCCAATTCGACTGGATGGTATTTATAGTGTGGGGTTCCGGGTTGCATCCTGCCCCTTAGGAGTCCATCACTCTTCTTACTATGTGTGCCGTTTCTAGGATCACACTCTTCTGCATGAGTCCTGGAGCTACTTCAGCCTCTAGTTTTTTCTAGATTCCTTTCAGGGATCTTGGGATCGTGCCTAGTGCTCCTATGATTATGGGTACGATTTCCACTGGCATATCCCATATTCTTTCTTATTTCTATTTTCAG
>NC_061108.1:138206045-138221045 GCF_015104395.2 Macrobrachium nipponense
ACAATCAAAATCAACCACTTAGGACAAATCCCCCCTCATGAGAAAAAATTATTACCTAAAATTATTTTTATGAAGTTAGTTGAACCTTCACGACGACGCAAGTTTATCCGGAATAATCAGTTAAAACAGTTCAATCAGACATGTGAGGTTGAATTATGTTTGACAGATATTCTCTTGAGTAATAATGATTGCAGAAAAAAATAATCGTGTTTGATTAGCGTCCCATGTTACTTACAGATTACTTAACGGGTGATTCTTGCCGTTTAACAGCTGTTGTGAGTTGTGTAACCAGGTTAAGGAACGAATACTATCCCAGAGATTATCAAAATGCTGTCTTTTCTTTTCTGCTCATAACAATAGTACTGGATATTGATACGTCGTTAATGCTACCAAAGCTAGCTCACCCAGGTACCCTGATCATTGCCGAATCCTATTTTTGGATAAATCAGGCTCTATGGACAAGCACCAAATTAGGCAAATACCACCAACGGGCAAAATAGGCGCCTCAGTGGCGTGGTTGGTATGGTCTTGGCCTGCCAAATCACTGGCCGCGAGTTCGATTCTCGGGTATTCCATAGAGGGGTGAGAGATCTGTATTTCTGGTGATAGAAGTTCACTCTCGACGTGGTTCGGAAGTCACGTTAAGCCATTGGTGCCGTTGCTGAATAACCATACTGGTTCCATGCAACGTAAAAACACCACACAGACAAACAAACTAACAAACAAACCAACGAGCAAAATTTACTTCTTGATAAATCCCACCAAACATGTAGAAATTTATTCCGCTCGAAAAAAAAAATTGTAAAATGCAATTATCACATAAAAAATAACAAATACGTAAATTAGTGCAATTGCTAGGAGGAAAAATCTTTCCATTTTTCGTCTTCTTCCCACAAACCGAGCGGAAGGATTCACCAATCGGCAAATTTAGCTTTGGCCCACGGCGCTTAGCAGCACAAGCTAGCAATTAGGACTGCATCAACGGGGCTTTTGAGACACCCAGGAAAAAAATAAAAAAAAAGAAGAGAGACGATGAAAATAACCCGAGAGCGTCGACGTAGTATCCGCTGAAACAATATCGCAAGTGAATAGTAGGAAAAGTTGCAGGGTCTGGTGATAAAACTAATTTTGGGGAAATTATGTTGACGTAAAAAATGTACGAATGTGAAAACGAAGTGTTACGTCATGCCGTCATAGGAAAAAATACTTAATTTTTCATAGAAAATATATAACGAGTCGTGAAAGAAAAAAAGGACTCGTTTCTCATAGCAAATACATAACGACTACGAACGAGCAACGCTTGAATACGCAGCAGCGCTCCGTAGCGAGAGAAAAAAAAAAAGGACTTGCAATTGCTATCAACAATTCCTCCTCGCGTCGGCAAATTACGGAGACATTTACATAATCAATCTGGCTTCAAGAGCCGGAGAGGAGAAAGGAAATATACTAAAAAAAAAAAAATCTTCAATGACAAATCATCCCAATTTAGAAATCGAATCACACAGATGATCAAAGCGACGCTTAATTGGAATTTCGATTTAAGCAAAAAAAAAAGTAATAAAAAAAGTTAATAAACAATGATGAATAAATAAATAAAAATGACTCCAGTCGGTGCTCGACATTTAATCTAAAATTCAGGAAGGGAAAAAATAATAATAATAAAAAAAAAGTTGACCGAAACTTGTGCGTCGTCGGAATGGGAAAAAAATTATCTGGAAAAATGTAGAGAGAGAGAGAGAGAAAGTTGAAGCTTTCGTCAATGAAATTATCCAGATTAGCCGATAAGATAAAAATGTGTGTGAGAGAGAGAGAGAGAGAGAGAGAGAGAGAGAGAGAGAGAGAGAGAGAGAGAAATTAAATCATCCAAATTGGACGATAAGACAAAAATGAGAGAGAGAGACAGAGAGAGAGAGAGAGAAGATGAAGCTGCCATCAATGAAATTATCCAAATTGGACGAGAAGACAAAAACGTGTGTGTGTGTGTGAGAGAGAGAGAGAGAGAGAGAGAGAGAGAGAGAGAGAGAGAGAGAGAGGCAGCAGCAGCAGCAGCAACTCCACCAGAATCACATCAGAACGGCCCCCAATAAAAGGCAATCAGCGAATTAGCAAGGTAAATGAGATAGAGTCTCCCTGAAATATTCCGCTCTCCCGACCCAACGAGAGGTTAGTTCTAATTCCAAACTTTTGGCCGCAGACCAAATCAACATTGCAAATTAGACGTGGAAAAGGCAATTGGCCCACAAAGAACCAATTTTGTATTCGGGGGGCCGGCAGGGGGCAGGGGTGGGGAGGGGGGGGGGGTGTGCCAGAGAGAGAGAGAGACATAGTTTGGTTTGGTGGTGGTGGCGGTGGTGAAAACGAGTGGTGTTGCATACACACGGACGCAACTCTTCATCACCACCGTTTGTGATGTTCGTTGGTGTTTGTGATGTGAAAAATCGTTTCGGTCTTTGTGACTCTTCTGGACTTCTGCGTTTTCTGAGAGGGTCTGACGTGATGTTAAGAGCAAGTATCAGAATTATGTATCTAGTTTTATATATATATATATATTATTAATATAAGATTAATATTATATATATAATATAATATAATATATATATATATATATATATAATAAATCTAACTATAAATACCAATATGAGCAAGGATTGGAATAGAAATAAAAATTTAAGCCAAACGCCAAGCGATAGAACCTATGAGGTCGTTCAGCGCAAAAAGAGAAATTAAGTGTAAAAAGGGTTTTAAAGGTGTAACAGGAGGAAAACCATTTTAGCAGTTGAACTAAGACAGCAAGATGGAAGAAAGAGATGACATGAGACACTGACTAAGGAATGACAGGAGTTACAGCTAGGCGCCTACAGGGACGCTGCAAATAACTTTTAAGTGATTACAGTGCGCCGCGTGAGGGCAACTGACGGCAATAGCAAGAAAAAAACATTTTAGGAAACTACTTTACCTCAAAGCTCATTTGACGATTTGCAAAGCACAACAAATATTGGAGGTAACGATAGCAAATAAACCAAACCCAACTTCTTGAATGCAGAGATTTTCATAAATACTGCATATTTTCGTAAGCTAGTGGAACACGGAGGAAGGCAAAGTAATTCCAAATCCCAGAAGGCAAAAGAACGAAGGATTAAAGTATCAAACAGAGTAAATGTTGCTCATATCAACATCGGTCACTGAACTGCAACATTTACTAATGGCCGGATAGAATTCCCCTTCTTTTTGCAAACCCATTATTATTATTATATTATTATTATTATTATTATTATTATTATTATATTATTATTTATTATATTATATATTTACAAAAAAATTCACAATCGCATGAGTCACTATAATGGTGAAGAAATCCACAATGACGTCATTGTAAAATTATGCATATATATATATATATTTCTATATATATAATATAGATATATATATATATATTATATATATATATATTATAGAATATTATATATATATATGTGTGTGTGTGTGTTGTGTGTGTAAAACAAGAGATTTCTTGAACCTGCTCGATTCTCCTTCTCAGTATTTACACCGACATCTTTGTGGATTTCTTCACCATTATCATTATTATTATTATTATTATTATTATTATTATTATTATTATTATTATTATTATTATTATTATTATAGATTAAATTCAGCGTTTCCCATGACCGTCCTAAAGTAATAAGTTGTCGTTAAATATCGTCTGATGAAAGTGGACGAAATGACCAGCTAAGCTCAGTGTGTTTGGCTTCCAGGACGAATCGTACCCGAATTTCGTACCTTTTGGAACGTTTTTCTCATTTGTCAATTCATTGCAAAAATATGCAGGACGATGGAGTATGATAACTGCAAGAATGCAGAAATATGAAATGTGAGAATTTTTAGAGGATTAATAATTATAATTATTATTTATTTTATTTATTATTATTTTTTTTTTTTTTTTTTTGAAGAGGGGAGGGGGTGTTTGAAAGCCTCTACAATTGGTAACAGGATTCCTCAGCAGTGGTTACAGATATGTCAATCATTACAGGTACATATCCATCACACCTGTAATAATAGCTTATTACCGAAGGACTGCTCTCGCATACATTGTCTGATATTCAACCACAGAGTGACTAAATGATATAAGCTATTTTTGAGACTTTTTCAGTTTTCTAAAATGAAAACTATTGTGCCGGCTTTGTCTTGTCCATCCGCACTTTTTTCTGTCCGCCCTCAGATTTTAAAACCTACTGAGGCTAGAGGGCTGCAAATTGGTACGTTGATCATCCACCCTCCAATCATCAAACATACCAAATTGCAGCTCTCTAGCCTCAGTAGTTTTTATTTTATCCAAGGTTAAAGTTTGCCATAATCGTCCGTCTGGCATAGATTTAGACCAGGCCATCACCGGGCCGTGGTTAAAGTTTCATGGGCCACGGCTCGTACAGCATTGTACCGAGACCACGGAAAGATAGATCTATTTTCGGTGGCCTGGATTATTATAAGCTGTACAGAAAAGGCGCATTTTTCACTTTTTTATAATTTTAAATAAAATTCATTTAAGGGGAATATACCAACTTCGCCATCTGACAGAAGAGAACATACAAAAGAAGGATGAATTCATAAAATTCTCTATTAGGAACTATTTCCGCGTCAATTACACAGTTATAAAAAGACTAATGGCGGCGGCCGAGGAGCGTACGAATCGAAAAATGAAATGACCCTCAAAATAAACGAAGAGGGCCAACATGGCATTCACGATGCATGGATCTTCATTAACGCCTCAAATAAAAAAAAAAAAAAAAATAAAAAAATAAAAATAAAAAGACAGCAAGGACAAAACCCTCACCTCACAAAACCAAACAATGACACAAGGAGCGAATACAAAAAAAAAAAAAAAAAATCAAACAATGAGTGAAAAAGTGAATACCTTAATCAGATCTCCTTCCCCGGCGATGAACTGAAAGCAACACAACGCCATTGAAGGCTCTTCCGTGAAAGAAAGGACTATAACCGCTACTGCCCATTCATCACTATTGACAGAATAACACAGGTTGTCACAAAACAATTAGCGAATGACGCCCTTACGCCAGGTGCTCCCAAGGGTCGTTTTCCAAGGAGGCCCCCTCGAGGGGGAGTGCCCACTCCTTTATCGATCCAATCACTCCTATTCAAATGGGTAATTGGCGAAGCAGATGGTGTCAAGAACCACGATAATAAATTGGAATTTAATTGGACTTGTGGCATTTAGTGGCCCACACACGAAAAAAAAAGATAATAATAATAACAGATGCACAAAAGAGTGCCTCCAGAAAAGGGTGCGGAAGGTGGCTCATAAAATTGACACAGACTCACCTGTGAATATTCGAATAAACTACCACTCTTCACTCTCTCTCTCTCTCTCTCTCTCTCTCTCTCTCTCTCTCTTTCCAAAAAAAAAATCAACAATTTCTATGATGTTTCTATACATTTTAATCTATTAATTTATTTGTTTTTTTTTTTAATGAGAAATCTCTTCTTTCTGTATTTCCCTTTACCTCCTCTTACTTCTTGCTAATAAATTCATAATTATACTTTGGAAGCTTGAATTTCGAGTCTATGGCCCCTGTGGTGGGCTTGTTCGATATGAGTAGGGTTCATCTTCTGAATAATAATAATAATGATAATAGCATCAGAGAATTCTTTCGTTATTTCCTTTCAAAGTAATATTAATAGCAGCAATACACTACTATCATAATTCCTACAAATGAAGAAAGCTATTATACAGTAATTATAGTACTGAATAATTATACAGTAATTACACATTATGACATGCAAGGATCAAAAACTATCAAACACGACAAGAATCTGGCCAAGAATGAGAAAAACACCAGCAGGCACTGTGCCACTGTTTGGTACCAGAGCAGACGTATCTTCTAGCAGTTTCAGCTGAAAGTTGTGGAATGTTATATCCCCATGAATATCCGATTTTGTTGGTGAATATGAGGAATTATAGCAGCTTAAAAAACTAAAAGATAGTAGGTGAGGAATTAAAGTCTACAACAGGTGATTAGGTAATAAGATCTCAGATTTCTACAGCAGGACAGTTCCTCATTGATAGGACGTCATCTGCTATGTTTTTCTTTAGCATGAATATTAGTCA
Organism: Macrobrachium nipponense; assembly: GCF_015104395.2. Lineage (NCBI taxonomy): Eukaryota > Metazoa > Arthropoda > Malacostraca > Decapoda > Palaemonidae > Macrobrachium > Macrobrachium nipponense. The sequence goes on from NC_061108.1 coordinate 138,212,170, forward strand.
TAAATGACATGATGATTCAGTCCCAAAATTATTATTGTTATATTATTATTACTCTTGCGAATTAAAAGCCATAGTATGTAGTGTTAAAAACATTTATGGACAGTGGACAGAGTTAGATATTTTTAACACTGCTGTTGGCTTTTAAATCTCGATATTACAGCCTCGTTACAGGGGTTCCTTGGGTCATTATTATTATTATTATTATTATTATTATTATTATTATTATTATTATTATTATTATTATTATTATTAGCAAATACATGTATACAGAAATTATGTATGGTAAATTCGTAAAGTGACTAAGTCTACGGGCATAACCAGCCCCGTTTCACGGGCAGAACCAGCTCCGTTTCAGGGAGTCCCTTCTCAACCCCACCCCCTTCTGAGGAGGGGGGTGGGATGAAACCCCATTATAAACCATCTTAGTGGTCCCCACTTCAACCCTGCCAAGTTTCATGCCCATCGGATGACCTGCCGTTTGGCCGTGATTGAATGACAGAGGGACGGACAGACATAACGCCCATTATAGTAAGATTATTTTTATTAAAAGAATAATAATTGACAAGGAGGACCGTGCAGGTCATCGAAAGCTTTCTGCTATATATATTTTAAATAACAAAGATAAACAGGCATGCTACTGTGGATTTACTTTCCCATTATTATTAATAATTATGAAACCTATTTATATAGAACAAGCCCACCAAAGGGGCCCACTGATTTGAAATCCAAGCTTCCCAAGAATATTATAATGAAGTTCATCAGAAAGACGTATCGGAAGGTAATACAGAATAGTCCAGTTATTAGGAGACCTCGCAAACCGTCCCACTAATCATTAAACGGTCGCGAGCGATGATTCTGATGATGATAAAAAAGTACCACTGCTGATGACGACGTACACGTCATCGAACTTACTACGTCGTAACGAGGAATAAATCGTCGTAGTCGCTGGGCGCCTCAGGACCAGCGCTTGATATACAAAGTCCCCTATTCAGCATTTTTCATTCACTTTACTTCTTTATTGCGTGTTGATGCGAGGGCGGGGGTGTGGGGGGTGGAAGCGAGAGGTTGGAGGGGGGAGAGATGGGAGAGCGGGGAAGATGGGGGGGAGGGAAGGGAAGCGGAAATGATGGGGGTTAAGAGGAGGAAGAGACACAAGAGGAGTAAAGGAAGTATTCCATTTTAGGGCTCCGCCTATGAACCAAACGAACCCCCTCCCACCCACCCTTTCCCCCTCCCTCGCCCCCTTGTACCTTGTACCCTGAACTCTTCTTCTCCCTTCCCTCCCTCCCTCCCGTGTCCCTCCCCCATAATCAGGCTTTTCGGTCGAAATATTCTTCTAAGGGCTTTCCATGTCAGAGGTTAAACGCTTCAATTTTTCAATTTTCCAATCATCTCGCGCCGCGGTTGTGACGTCACGGGGCCCAATTCCGAATTTTCCAGCATTTTGCATCCAATCGCTATTCCCGCGTCCTGTCCCTTTCTCCTCCCTCTCCCCCCCCCCCCCCCCTCCCCCCCCCCTCTCCCCCTCTCCCCCCCCCCCTCCCTCTTCCCCTCCCTACTCCCTCCCTCCCTCCCTCCCTCCCCCATCCCTACCCCTCCCTCCCTTCCCTCCTGCCCCCTCTCGGTCCTCGTAACAATATTATTCGAACTGAATATCGAGGCATTTATGATATTGGGGAATAGAAAGGGGGATCAGCAGAAACAAATAGCATCAAGGAAAGGTTTGGAAACCTTTGTTGCTTTGACTCGCAGATTGAAATGTTTAAGCTTCGGGGGGCAGCAGCGCTCCCTTCGCCTGGCGTCCGCCTCACGGTCCGCACGAGTTAGAGGGGGCTGAGGGAGAGGGAAAGGAGGAGAAGGAGGAGGAGGAGGAGGAGGCAACTCTTCACAAACGCCGGATAAGTTGATCGTGAATTCCCGAGCAATTCCATATACCGCAAATGAATGCTCGACAGCAGAGCTTCACTTTTACTTAGAACATTACTTTTATTCACTAATAGAAGACACTTAACTGCTAATAAAAACAAACACGATTATCAATATATCCGTAAACATTTAATATGATCAATATAAAAGATCTAATCACTATCCTTTAAAGGCTTATTGAATGATCGTGGCATGAAACCAGAGGGGACCAATAAAACAAATTGGAGAAAACTAAGAAAATCACGACCGTCATAATATGGTGGATATAAAAGATCCCATCGCTATCCTTAAGAGGGTTATTCGAACATCAAAACAAGTCGGAGAAAACTAATAAAATTACGACCGTCACAACAACAACCGTCAATGAATTGTTACAACACAAACAAGGGGCAATCAGCAGGCTGATTCCTCCCCGGGGGTCAAACCCATATGAACCCATAAAATCATTTTTATCGACCACAATCCGCTAGTTTGCGGTCGAAAATTTACGGATGAAGAGAAGACATATAATCAGAACGTATGAAAATAAGGCCATGAAAGGTCTCACAAGGTCAATTTTGATCACTCAAAATCTGATCACTCGTTTCCGATCACGAGGGCCATCTTAAGTAGACTTTTCGTAAAAAAACCACGTGACTTTCGAGTAGATTTATATATAGTTTCTTTTTTTTTTGGCGTTATGCCAAGCACTGGGGCAACTAAGGAAATTCAGCGCCGATACGGAAATTGACAGTAAAAGGTTACAAAGGTGTAACAAGAGGAAAACCTCAAAGCAGTTGCACTATGAAACAATAATTGTTCGGAGAGGGTGGTCAGTAAGATGGAAGAGAGAGAATATGAACGGAGGTACAGCAAAATGAATGATAGTAGTTGCAGCTAGGGGCCGAAGGAATGCTGCAAAGAACCTTATGTGATGCCTACATTGCAGCGAATGAGGTGCACTGACGGCACTAACCCCCCTACGGGGAACTTTCGTATAAACATGTTAGAAAGAAAAGAGACAAACAACTTTGACCTACCATTAGAGAATGCTACCGCTCACTACCGTGATATATGACAGATTGCTCAGCTTTCGTTGTATGGGTTGTTTGTTTGTATGGTGTTTTTACGTTGCATGGAACGCGTATGGATATTCAGCAACGAGACCAATGGCTTTATGCAACTTCCGAACCACGCCGAGCGTGAACTTCTATCGCCAGAAATACACATCTCTCACACCTCAATAGAATGCCCGAGAATCGAACTCGCGACCAGTCAGCCATCCTGGAACTATGCAAATTTATAGTAGATGTTAATACGACTGATCACATATGTGTAAGCCATATTCACAAATTTATCAAGAATGCTTTATTACGAGGAGTTTATAATTTAATATAAAGTTCATTAGATGTGGCTAAAGAACTGCGAACCTGGTTTCACTAAATTCCGTCGGATCAAAGTCGTTAACTCGGTCAACGATGTGAACAGACAGAACATCCTCAGAAAAGGAGAGTCTTATTTACAAGATGAACAGAATAAATCAAACAGATACCACAGCTAACCAGATAAAATATGTTTTAAGCAGCAAAGGAGATAAATAAGCGCTTCTAAATAATAGGTCATTATATTTTTAATTTCATTTTTTTACAATCTACTTCCCCTACAAGTTGCGATGTTACGTTTCCCTACTTTTTAGTAGACTTTAAATTTAATTCTTTATATTTTTATTTGTTATTTTTTTATTTAATTTTATTTATTTATTCTCTTTTTGTCGGAAGAGGAATGTGGGAAGGGTGGAAAAAGAGTGGGGGTAAGAACCATAATTCATGATATATATATATATATATATATATATATCTATATATATATATATATACATATATATACTGGTTGTCCATAAAGTCCCAGAACCATTCTGAGCAATAAATAATTGTAATGGTACTGGGACTTTATGGACATATATATATATATATATATATATATATATATATATATATATATATATATATATATATATATATATATATATAAACATAACCACATAAACACAACAGTCACGACTATAAACACACATGTTGCTGAAACGCATTAAAATATTGTCAAGAGTTAAACCGTTGCTAAAAAAAAATGAAAATAAAAAAAAACTTGACCCTAAATAAAAAGAAAAAACATATTCTACCTAATAACAGAGAGAGAGAGAGAGAGAGAGAGAGAGAGAGAGAGAGAGAGAGAGAGAGAGAGAGAGAGAGAGAGAATCAATTAAACCCAGTTGAATCACATCGATTCCAATAAGTAAACGGTAAGTAACCGTCATAACTAATATAACGACCGATTAATATATCGAGAAAGACAAGACAATCAAATAGGAAGAGCGAAATATATCTCAGAACAGAAATATATCTAGGAATGGAAACATATCTCCGAAGAGAAATATATCTCAAAAGGGAAACATATCTCCGAAGAGAAATATATCTCTAATGGAAATATACCTCGGAAGATAAATATCTCAAGAGGAGAAATATATCCCGGAAGGGAAATATATCTCAGAAGAGAAATACATCTCAGAAGAGAAATATATCTCAGAAGGGATATATATCTCAGAAGAGAAATATATCACAGAGGAGAAATATATCCCAGAAGGGAAATATATCTCAGAACGGAAATATATCTCAGAAGCGAAATACATCTCAGAAGAGAAATATATCACAGAGGAGAAATATATCCCAGAAGGGGAAATATATCTCAGAAGAGAAAATCTATCAGAGGAGGAAATATATCCAAGAAGGGAAATATATCTCAGAACGGAAATATATCTCAGAAGCGAAATACATCTCAGAAGAGAAATATATCACAGAGGAAAAATATATCCCAGAAGGGAAATATATCTCAGAAGAGAAATATATCACAGAGGAGAAATATATCCCAGAAGGGAAATATATCTCAGAACGGAAATATATTCAGAAGCGAAATACATCTCAGAAGAGAAATAAATCTAAGAGGAGAAATATTTCTTAGAAGATAAATATATCTCAGAGGATAAATATATCTCAGAGGATAAATACATCTCTGAGGAGAAATATATCTCCAAGGAGAAATAAATCTCGGAAGGGAAATACACTTCATAAAGGAAATATATCTCAGAAGTGTAATATATCACAGAAGAGAAATACATCTCAGAAGAGAAATATATCTCAGAAGGGAAATATATCACAGAGACGAAATACATCTCGGAAGGGAAACATATATCAGCGAAGACAGGTAACACAGGTGACATCGCTGTTTATAAAAAGAGCAGCAGAGTCCTGATAGGCTAAAAAGGGTCTTTAATTGCTTTTTAAATTACTTCCGAAACCGCAGACTTGAGCCAACACACTTAACTAGAGTTGTGGAGAGAGAGAGAGAGAGAGCGAGGGGTTGGGGTTGTGTGTGAGAGAGAGAGAGAAGAGAGAGAGAGAGAGAGAGAGAGAGAGAATATTTTGAGTAGGAATCGACAAATGACAATAAATAATAATGGAAAACAGATTGATATATAAGTAATGGCAGGAAAAATGTGCATCAATGATATAAAAGATATCATTATAATCATAATTATATATATGTACGTATATATATATACAGAGAGAGAGAGAGAGAGAGAGAGAGAGAGAGAGAGAGAGAGAGAGAGAGAGAGAGAGAGAGAGAGGAGACTGTCGTTCACTTATAGCTAACAGAATTACGAATTTTTTGAAAGCGAATTTATGAAAACAGCCTGAGGGAGGGCGGAGGTGTGTGTGTACACTCTCTCTCTCTCTCTCTCTCTCTCTCTCTCTCTCTCTCTCTCTCGAAGGGGAGTGAGGTGAGGGGAGAAGGGAGATAGTCCGCGCAGGAGAGGAGGAAAAGCGGAGGAAGCTGGGAGAGGGAAGATGCGATAATGGAAACGAGCGAGAGAGAGAGAGAGAGAGAGAGAGAGAGAGAGAGAGAGAGGAGAAATGGAAATATGAGGGATGAGATTATTAATCCAGAGGGAAATTAGGCGTCATCTAAAAAAACCGAAAAAAAAGTCTGATAAAAAAAATAACAAATGACAGATCAGGGAGCAAACTATTCGGTGACATATGTTTTTAAGGGGCCAGAAATACTAGGTGATTGGTCGTCGTGAAATGAAATATGCAAAGATAAATAGTTAGTATTGCTAACACGACAACGCGAATAAGTAGAAACTATGATATTATCTTGAAAAAAGAAAATGCGTATTCATATATTCGAGATATTATCCTATATCGTTTAACAAAGATATTAACCCATATATATCTATCTATCTATCTATATAATATATATATATATATATATATATATATATATATATATATAATATATATATTATATAACAATAATGAAATAGAAACCTTTTGGTTGGTATTATGCTGTACGAACGCAAAAATAAAAGAAATATTAAGATTTTCTAAAAAAGCATAAGTTACATAGAAGCTACATCAGAGAGAGAGAGAGAGAGAGAGAGAGAGAGAGAGAGAGAGAGAGAGAGAGAGAGAGAGAATGCTATATATCATAATCTCAAAACATTACTTGTTATCAAAAACCATAAAAAAAAAAACAAGCCGCTCTTCGTAATGATAGGACAAATAGACATACCAGTATACATGCTAGGAATTTACCGCTGAGATAAATAGTAGAATTATCTTTTACCAAGCTATTGATATATCAAGCTGAAACCCCACTGTAAATATCTAACGATTTCGCAGTCACTCCTCTAACCAGGCAAGTGGTATAGTTTAAAAATGGAGATTGTGGTAATTTGAAAAACTTAAGTTCCTGGGCAGTCCTTCACCTAACGAGAGAATGGGTTATTATAACCTCTGACTGGCCACAGTGGATCTCTCTACATGGAGGTGAAATCATTGGATCACATCAGTTCGAATTCTCGAGGTTGATCGCCCTATGGTCAAAGATCGGCAGTGTTCTTTTCGAAGCTCCAGTGTTTACGTCAGTTAAATTAAATACGTATTTTCCATTCGTTTTACCAGTAGGTTGTTATTGTGATATTGTTAAAAAAATTATGAGGTTGTCTTATAATAACGCTGACAAACTGTAAATCACCAGATGTTTCAATAAAGATGACAAATTCCTTTTCCAAAATTACATAGGCGGGTTTGCCAAGCGGGTATAAGAAAGGATATCTAGTTCAGTAATACATTATATATATATATATATATATATATATATATATATATATATATATATATATATATATATATATATATATATTACCTCAACACACCGACAAATACATTTGAATCTGACAAGAAAAATAAAAATATAACAAAAATATAAAAAATTAGCATCGTCGTCCTCCTGAAGAACAACTGAACTGTACTGTTATTCACCTCCCAAATCTCAGAGGGGCCAAGTGAAGCCTCGCCCTTCAAAACGCCGTAAATTTGGGCCCATAGGCTACTCCATAAACGGGGAGTACTTTCAAGAGACAGGCTGTGGTGAGGGGTCTGAATTGGAATAGGGGCTGGCGTTTTACTAAGGAGGTTCCAACCAGAGGAGTTGGCTGAAGTCCTGAGAGAGACAAGAGTGTCCCTCAAATATTTCAGAAGACGAAAATTGCCAACCCAATTATCCCGGCTTAAGCTACAGTCTCTTGCCGTAGCAATTATTCTTCTTTCTATATATTTAAATAGCAGATAACTAAAAATAACAACTAAAATATTTTAGAAGGCGAAAATTGCCCCACCCAATTATCTCGGCTTAAGCTATAGTCTCTTGCCATAGTAATTATTCCTCTTTCTACATATTTAATTACGGGCTGCTCTATGAGCAAGAGCCCGTGCTGGCATAAGTCAGCTAAATCTAAAACAACAACGTAGATATTTAAATGACAGATAACTGACAATAACTCAAATCCAACGAGGATAATAGACCAAACATGAAGAGAATAATTAAAGCGTGCATGAAATGGCCAACTGAGATGAGAAACTCACATCTAAACGAAATGAAAGATTAAGGAAGCAAGGATAAAGAAGGAAGCAGCTTTTAACGTGACGAGGATATAGTAGAGATAAAAATCTCTCTCATTTTCAACTGACCGTTGAATCTTTGGTGTAGTTTGTACCTTTACGAAAACAATTTTTTTCCTGTTTCAGTTAAAGTTTTGAAAGTGACAACAACTATGCAATATTTTACAGAGTCAGAGCCCAACTCCTAAGGTGAATATTTTGAGAGCAGTAATAGCTATAGTAGATTCACATCACCGGTGCATCTGATGTCTAGGCCAGTCCCTTACGACGCTTCTAATTGGCTGCTGATAAGCCAATCACGGGGCTGGAAACTCCCAGTCTCTCTCAAGAGTTCACATAAGCAGGATGTATGGTCCACCTCTCCTGAGGGATACGTCTTTCAAAAGCATCCCTCAGGTGAAGTGGAGCATACATCCTCCCTATATTAACTCTCAACAGCCAATCAGGAGCGTCGTAAGGGACTGGCCTAGACATCAAATGCACGGCTGATGTGAATCTACTATAGCCGAGTTACCTTTGGTGCAGTCCTATGAAGACTTGAAACTGATGATAAAACCGATATCCACAAGCAACGTTGGAAACTGATTAATAAGGACTCTATAGATGCTGTCTACAAAATATAAATTCAAACTTCTAAACAGAATACCTTTGGTCTTAGTATACATTTAGCAATTTGAACTATGTGATCTGTCAAAAGACAAGCTTGCAATACCTAACAACCAAAAGGTTGACAGAAGTTGATGCAGTAACATTCACAACCAAAAGGTTGACAGAAGTTGACAGAAGCAAGAGTCTGAATTACACTTCTATCAAACAGGATTGACGGGCACTGGATGGCTTTGTTTGTATGGTGCTTTTACGTTGCATGGAACCAGCCGTTATTCAGCAACGGGACCAACGGCTTTACGTGACTTCCGAACCACGTCGAGAGAGAACTTCTATCACCAGAAA
>NC_061108.1:138226045-138231045 GCF_015104395.2 Macrobrachium nipponense
GAAATGAGTTTCGATTTTATTAGCTTGCCGTAAAGAATACATCTTTGAATATAAGCAACCATGCATATTATTCATTATTTTAAGGTACCTATCCTACTGTCTTACAACTTCCTTTACAAACCCTACGGTCACTGTACGTAATATTTTACAATCCGGAAATCGGCGCATTACGTATTGGCCAATCAGCGTAACCCTGAACACTTACCTTCGAAAATTAACCTTATACTTATTGGACGTTACGTTAATAAGCTTATTAATCTGCTGATGAACCCCATTTATTTACAGATTACGCAACATGTTGATATAATTAATGGGTGGAAATTGTACCGACTGATTTTGCGATTTTGCAGTTAATAAGATCATAAATAAAATCTCTCTCTCTCTCTCTCTCTCTCTCTCTCTCTCTCTCTCTCTCTCTCTCTCTCTCTCTCTCTCTCTCTAAGTCATGCAAGTCTCTTGTTGGTACACCGCTCATGTTATGCTATAGTTAACTTCGAAGAAAAAGGATTATCATTGTTTTTTATATATACTTTATAACAAACAATTAAATATCCTTAATAATGATTAAGTAGAAAAACAGATTATATTATTTATCTTCAAAGAAAGAATTTTCATTGTTTTTTTTATATATTTTATAACATCAAACAAAACAAATAGGTATCCTTAATAGTGATCAAGTAGAAAAACATATTATGCTATATTTATCTTCAAAGGAAAAAAGATTTTCATCGTTTTTCCATATGGTTCATAACATCAAAGAAAACAATTAAATATTCTTAATATTGATCAAGTAGAATAAAATATAATACTATATTTTCACAGAAAAAAGATTTTCGTTGTTTATATGTATATATATATATATATATAATATATCATATATTATATTATATTATATAATATAATAACATAAAAAGAAACAATTAAATATCTATACTAGTGATCAAGTCGGAAAAAATATACTATATCTTCAAAGAAAAAAATTTTCATTGTTTTTTTATATATTTTATAATATCAAAGAGAAAACAATTAAATATCCTTAATAGTAATCAAGTAGAAAAACAATCTATGAAATCTTTACTCAAAAGAAAATCATCGAACCTATTTAGTTCTCCTTTCCCTGTTTCACACTTGATTTGACAAATCCCATTCCTTCCCCTCTTCCATTCAATCCACACATCTCCCCACTGGGTCGAAAAACTAATGATCTCTTCACTCCTTCGATCACGACTATCTTACCCCAAAATCTCCTCTTTCGGTCACCCCCAGGAGCATTGCCACCCGCTAAACAGCTACTTTGCCTGCCACGTGCAGGTCCCGCTGCCGGGGCTTTGTCGCCACGTGTCGCCTCTTTATTGCCAGTCTAATTAACATGGCGGGAGACAGCCAGCTTATTTGGCGCCAGCGTTGCCAGACAGGGCGATGAATTCCATCCGAATTCCGGGATACCGAAAGAGTCAGTCCCGATGAGATCCTCAAAGTAGTGAGGTAGACTTTGGTCGACTTCTGTCTACTGATTTTAGAGGTGATGAAGAACAGTTCTTACGTATTATGTAATATAATGACTTGAATTTCATATTAACGCAAATTGGAAGCTGGTCCGAGCTATCTACTAAATTTACAGTTAATGGCGTAAATAATTGCTTACGTATTTGCTATTCCAATTCATAGATCTTGGTCCACTTCTATGTAGTGAACTCACAGCTAACAGAGAACTGCCTACGCATTTTTTATTACAATTCATAGATCTCGGTCCACTTCTATGCAGTGAACTCGGGGGACAATTCCTCGCGTATTTTATATTACAATTAGTCATCTTTACTTCTGTAACCTAAAACTTATATATTTAATATTAATCAAAATTGAAGGAATCTGTTCCACTTCTAGTTAGCGAATTTACAGCTGATAAGAGTTACAAGGATTAGGATGTCTCAAAGACTTATTAGTCCATCCTAAGAGGAGAGCAACGTGTGTTCACTTATCTCTGGGACCAGGTTACACTGTCCATTCACAGTGTTCTAATGATTTTATCTAGAGAACAAGAGCTTTTTTTAAATTACAATTCGTAAATCTTTGCTCGTGAAATCTAAAACTAATATTTAAGTTATTATTTAATATCAATCAAAATTGGAAGAATCTATTCCATTTCTGTGAACTGAATTACAGCTAATGGAAAACATTCGCTTACGTTTTTTTTTTTTTTTTTTTTTTTTTTTTTTTTTTTGTTTTTTTTTTGATACAGACATTCCCTCCTCAAAACAAAAACCTATACCTAATATTAACTAAAATCGAGACGAATCTATACCAGTGCTTAAATTAAATAATAATAATATAATAACTAAAAATAATAAAACAATGACTTGGCAACTATGCGCGGAGTCAGTTTACACAGCGTCTGATCTTTCAGTTTATCTTACGAACAACCCCCTCCCCCTCTCCACCCGGGGTTGCTTTTGGGGTGGACGGGGGTTGGGGGGGGGGGGGAGACCTCCCAGAAGGACCCCCTACCTGAACTTTTGATGTACGGTCAGCCGTTCGCCTTCCCCCCACCCCCTACCCAAACCCTACAACGCCCTGAGGGAAAGAGGGAATTGGGGAAGGGGTAGGGTGATGGAGACACGCCCCCCACCCCCCCGCCATCCCCGGTCCCCGCCACCCTCCAAGTTCCTAATTTCGGGCGCCCCTCTCTCTCTCTACCTCCCTGTGGGTACTCATTATTTTGTACTTAGCCCCCCGGGGCAGACGCCGATGGAGGATAATGGGTAGCGATAGTTAACAACTTTGTTGTTATTGTTTTTTTTTTTTATCTCGGCGATGGATTTCAATGGAGGCCCGATACGAGAGCGGGGTCCTTTTAGGAAAGAGAGAGAGAGAGAGGCTGTCCACCTCCTGTTCGCTTTGTTGGGGGTGGGGGGAAGGGGGGGTTTAATAATAGGCTTCGTCGAGATGTTTATCTGCCAAGGGAATGGTTTTGGCACTAAACGTGCACACGCGTTTGTGGGGTTTGGTTGAGCCTACCAAAATAAAATGAGTATGTGAACACACACAAACACATTTATATATATATATACTATATATATATATATATATATATATATATATATATATATATATATATAAATATATATATGCAATATGAGAAAAGGTACATGCATTCTCTCATAGGTGCTAAGCTTATTAAGCCACCATCACGTCACATTTTTTTTAGGCTGGAAATAAATGTTAAATATCGCCACTCGCATACCAGAAAAATGGGTAAATGTTTACAAATTGTATGTGCATATATATATATATATATATATATATATATATATATATATATATATATATATATATATATGACTGGTAAAAATGTTCTGTTTCAACAGAATTCCATCTAATAAAAGGGGCCCGTATAAACACCAAAATATAGAGAGAATAGTACTATATTTCAGAGACTGCTGTCTCTCTCTTCAGGTATATGAAGGAGAAAAGTTTACAGAAAAGGTGGTATTTATACCAAGAGATCATCCACAGGTAAGCCCAATTTCAGTCACCCCCGCTGAATAATCTTCCTTTAATCTTCTTAAGCGTTGGTTGAATGAAAACCTTGTCGATCGCATCTGAAACCCATGCTCCTTTTGAGATGTTCATTACCTGCCTCTCCTTTATTAAGGCCGATTCCATCATTTGACTCTTGTACCGGAAGTTGCTGCTATAAATTATACATGACAAATTCCAGTTTATTCTATGGTTATGTTCATTTACATGGTTGAAAATAGCTGAGTTCTGTTGTCCATACCTAACTGACCGTTTGCGTTGTATTAATCTCTGGGGAAGTGATTTTCCTGTAAATCCGATGTAAGATTAGTCACAGTCCTGGCATGGAATTTCATAAACCCGTTTCCTTGGGGGATGTCTTTTGTTGGACGTTAATCAGGGATTTGGCTAAGGTGTTTGGGTAAGTAAATGCAAAAGGGTTAGATTTTCCTCACTACGGACCACATATACAGGTATCTGATTTCATTCTGTTCCGACATTGTTGCCTATAATAGCGTGACTCATTCCAACAGACTTTTACGCAAGTTAAATAACTTAATAAATAATAGCGCATGGAATAATCTAGAGCAACAAGACACATTTAGTTTTAAATCTAGGCTTATCCTTTGCCCTTATGCCAGACCGCAAAAACAATCTTGACTTCATAGTGGCTTTTGATAAATTCATATCTAACAGAAACTACAGCCGTGAAGAGATATGTTTAAAGGTGTGTTACTAAATGCTTTAACTGACCTAAATAAGAAATGTCCCGTTCCCCGCAGATTTATGATAGCCATCCGCTCGCTAAAAAAGTTAGATGTTATAATAAGTAGATCAGACAAAGACGGCAAAATCATAATAATGGACAAAGACTTCTACCTCGACAAAATCAACCAGCTCCTTAGCGACACAAAAACTTACGACAAACTGACGAAAAATTCCCTCCAAAACGTCCCCACAGAATTTTTCCGGAAAGTAAGATTAATTGGCCAAGACAAAAAGAGTATTGAACTATTAGAGAAATTTAAAGTAATTAATCCTAAATTACCCTACTTTTATGGCCTTCCCAAAACTCACAAAGACAATTTTCCATTCAAACCCATCGTTTCATGTGCCGGAGCTTTCAATTTAAAAATTTCTAAATGGTTAGCTGGCCTCCTTTCCCCTTTTTTAGGCACTTTTTCTCCCAGTCACATTAAACATTCGGAAGATTTTTGTCACAAATTCAGAGAAGCACATATACCACTTCACAACATAAAACTTTTAAGCCTTGACGTAGATTCCTTATTTACAAAAGTACCAATACAGGACGTTCTTCAGTTTTTGAGTGAAAAATTATCCCCCTATTCAGATCATTTCCCATTGGCGCTTGACAAAATAATTAAGATAGTTGAATTATGTGCAACTAACAACGTATTTTCATTCGGGGAATCATTCTATAAGCAAAAATTCGGGTGTAGTATGGGTAGTCCTTTAAGTCATGT
>NC_061108.1:138236045-138243545 GCF_015104395.2 Macrobrachium nipponense
ATTTCCCGTTTTCCAACTCCCGAAGGAGGAGGAAGAAGAGAAGAAGGCCCCAGTAAACGGCCGAGCCGTCCCAAAACATGTTTTTCTCTCCCCGTCCTCTTGACTTACTTCAGCATCAACAGGACTAGGAAGAGATTGCCGTCCTAACGCGGACCCAGAGAGAGAGAGAGAGAGAGAGAGAGAGAGAGAGAGAGAGAGAGAGAGAGAGAGAGGAAGTTTGGCAGGAGACTTATACGGAGGAATCGTCATGCGGACCGGTTCCGTGGGCCGGATGGCAGGAAAGCTAACTCGGACGGGAATACACTTGGCAGTGAAAGCTATGAAATAGTTTAGCTTTTAGTGATTTTAAAAGACGCTTTGCCTCATTGGAAACGAGGAATCTGTGCGAGGGATAAGTCACTGTGTATCAATGCATATATATATATTTTTTTTTGGTTTTATATATATATATATATATCTATATATATATATATATAATATATATATATATATATATCTAATATATATATATATAGTATGTATAACTGAATCACGAAAGTTTGGAACGTGATAAATACATAAATAAAGGTATAAGCCACGACGGAAAGTGAAACACTGGAGTAGCTTCAAGACCTTTCGACTCAACGTCCATTACTTAGCAGTCAGTCTGCTAGCTATGTATGTATATATATATATATATATATATATATATATATATACATACATATATATATACATACATATATATATATATATATATGATATATATATAGATATATATATATATATATATATATATATATATATATATGTATATATTAAAACATCCGGGAACCGTGATGCTTTCAGAAACTGCGAGAAACTCGCACTGTCTATGGAAACTTAGTAGGTGGACACGCAAAAATGTCAAGCCAACTCTCCTCCACAGAAGTGAAGTGCGGATGCTTCAGGCAAATTAAAAAAAGAAAACTGTTGAGATGATCTATAGATGTATACAAATCGTAAGAATTGAAAGGTGAGAAATGAGGAGGTATGTAGAAGAATTAGTAAAAAAAAAAATTGTTGTTTTGGGTGTTTTTACATCGCATGGAACCAGTTGTGTTATCCAGCAACGGGACAAATGGCTTTACGTGACTTCTGACTTCCCAACCACGTCGAGAGTGAACTTCTATCACCAGATAATTTTATACACATCTCTCACACCTCAATAGAGGTGGTACGGCAACACCAAGCCGATCACGCCACTGAGGCGCTGACACAGTTGTTGAAAGGTTGAATCAATGCCCCTTGAGATGGTTTGTTCATATAGAGAGAATGGGGGATATGTTGATGAAGAGTCCATTTGTATAATTTGGAGGAGGATCGACCTTCGAGGAAGAGCTAAAGCTCATGAGATACATTGTGTAAACAAATAAATCTCATATCCTTATATGACGGACAGACTGGATTCAATGGGACCTATGATGTCATTCAGCGCTGAAATGGAAATTGACAGTAAAAGGTTCGAAAGGTGTAACAGGAGGAAAATCTCAAAGTAGTTGCACTATGAATCAAGAGTTAGGAGAGGGTTGAGGAATGTAAGATGAAGAAAGAGAACATGAAAGGAGGTACAGTAAAAAGAACGAAAGTGGTAGCAGCTAGGGATCTAAGGAAGGCAAAGAAACTTAAATAATGTCTACCATGCACCACATGAGGTCCAGTGACGGCACTAACCCCCTAAAAAGGGAACCCCCATTCCATTCTTTCATCTCAGAATCTCCTCATTCCTTGTCGCTTCACTGGTTGACTGCCTACGTCCTATCCCACAGAAACTAACCCTACAGACTTATATTCCGGGGGAAGCAGCTTTTGCAAAGGTCACCGCAAAATGCACTGTCAATGCAGTGACAGATGCGATGCTTTTGGCCCCTGCAGCTACTGATATTAGGGAATTAAATGAGATCTGTACATCCGCAAGAGGTCCTTCATTGCGACCAAAATCAGTTCAATGATTACCATGGTACAAATCCATCGCATAGCTCAACAACGGTACAGAGTGGGCTTAACGAAAAGTGTCCAAGTAATACTTTTATTCGTGAATAAAAATAGCACCACGAATGTCACGTTCGTTAGGTTTTTCTTCACACAATTACTGAATCCCTATTAAAGTCGATGGCGTTATTTGCAGAGACTTTAAATTTAGATTTTGAATCAGTCTTTACTTCCTTTTCCCTTCGGTTGATTATCGGAACTGATTTGTATTCAGTGAATAAAAATCTTATTAACTATTAATACGAGTCACCCTGAATGGTCATCTACATTATAATGTGCTTTATCAGAGTGACACAATCATATGTTTAAAAATATATCGAACAATAATAGATGGCAGGCCTTGAAATGCCTCCAGTCCGTCAGTGATTAATAACGAAATAAAATCAAATAGACGTATACAAGATAAATGCCCACACCTCACCCCCCCCCCCCCCACCCACCTTCCACGTCCCGGCTACTGCAAGACCGCGAGTAAATCCAATACGCTTCAAAACAAACGCAGAGACGGCTAAGTCAATACAACATGAAACACAATAAAAGACTTAATAATACGCGGAGCAAACAAGGGGCAAACGAATTAAGAAGAGATTTTCCAAAAATGAAGGGGGGTAGGAAGGGGCTGGGTGGGTAATGAGTTGTAAGAGACGAGGGGAGGGGGGGGAAGGGAGGGAGCGAGTGGCAGTACATGGCAGGATCTCGGCCCCGAGGCTGGAAACGAACCCCAGGCTGAGCTCCGCAGGACAAGCTGGAAAGGGATTATCCCAGGGACATCACCAGTAGCCACTCCCGTGGGAACTCTCTCTCTCTCTCTCTCTCTCTCTCTCTCTCTCTCTCTCTCTCTGTTGTATCCAGTCATAAAGTCCTGGCATCAATGTTTTCATGGACTATTACAAATGATGACAGAAATTACTCAAAGTCCTGTATGAAGTAAGCTCCAGAGGCCTACCTCTCTCTCTCTCTCTCTCTCTCTCTCTCTCTCTCTCTCTCTCGTATCCAGTCCTTCACAAAGTCCTGGAATCATTGCTGTCATGGACTGTTGCAAATAACAGCAGAAACTACACAGAGGCAGTCCTCGACGAGGTAAGCTCCAGAGCTCTCTCTCTCTCTCTCTCTCTCTCTCTCTCTCTCTCTCTCTCAAACACGCACACACACACAACACACAGTAAGTCTTCCTGTCTACGTATACATCCTACATGAATTCTCAAAGAAATGTATTCATTTATTTATTTTACTTTAATGTGTCATTGATATTCCAAAGTGAATTCTTGTTATATCTCTGTAAATGTCAAAGGTTCACAGATCAAACAAAAATGGGATTTTTCTAACTAGTTATTATTCTTTATAAAATTTCACATCATTTATCATGGAATTTTTTTCTCGGCGTTTCATTTTTTTTAGATTTTTTTTTTCAGGGGAGATGCAGAATTGATTAATGAATTATTTGTTTAATTTGGACAAAATTATAAAGTTTTGGCGATCGTAAAAGTCTACAAAAGACATTCATTTTTCATGGCAGTTGTTCGTGCTGTCTCATTTAAAACATAAGAGCTTTTGATACCCAGTCGCCTCTGTTTTGTAACTTTCGTAGGATCGGAGATTGTCGATGAAGTAAACCATGAACCTTTGAGGAACACACTTGTATGTGAACTGTATTTTTCTGTATCTCTCTACATAACTTTTGGGTCGTGGGATACAGTCTAAAACCTCAGTATATTGGGAATGTTTGCAATGGGCTGTGGGATATAATCTAAAACATCAGCATATTAGGAAAGTTTGTGATGGATTGTGGGATACAGTCTATAGCGGGAATGTTTGTGATGGGTTAGTCTAAAACATCAGTATATTAGGAATATTTGCAATGGGTTGTGAAATACAGTCTAGACTCTAGATCATCAGTATATTAGGAATTTTTGTGGATTGTGGGATACAGTCTAAAACCTCAGTATATTGGGAATATTTGCGATGGGTTGTGGGATACAAGTCTAAAACCTCAGTATATTAGGAATGGTTGCAATGGGTTGCGGGATACAGCCTAAAACCTTAGTATATTAGGAATGTTTGTAGTGGGTTGTGGTATAGTCTAAAACGTCAGTATATTAGGAATGATTACACTGGGTTGTGGAATACACTCTAAAACATCAGTATATTAGGAATGTCTGCGGTAGGTTTCGGAATACTGTCTAAAATCTCAGTATATTAGGAATATTGGCAATGGCTTATTAAGTCAGAGAAGCAGTTCCTTGAATGCTTTATGTAAATGTAAGGTAACGACCACAAGTTCTGTCTTTTTCTTCCTGGGGCATGGGCATTTTATGTTCAAGATACCATTGCCAACTGGTGAGAAGACGATTTGCACACCTGGTATTAGTTACCACGGCGGAATTCGTGACTGAAAATATGCATTTTCATGAAAACAAGTCAAAAATTAACCTCGAAGTTTCTTCGACGCAATCGAGTTTTCTGTACAGCATATAATGTTGTATGAGCCGTGGCCCATGAAGCTTTCAGCCACCACCCGGCTGCGGCCTGTCCTATACCGCTGCCAGAAGCACGATTATGGCTAACTTTAACCTTAAATAAAATACAAACTACAGAGGCTAGATAGCTGCAATTTTGTATGTTTGATGATTGGAGGGTGGACGATCAACATACCAATTTGCAGCCCTCTAGCCTCAGTAGTTTTTTAAGATCTGAGGGCGGACAGAAAATGTGTAGACGGACAGACAAAGACTGCACAATAGCTCTTTCTACAGAAAAACTAAAAAAAAAAATTAACTTGTTTTCATTTGATGTTTTAAATACCAATTTTGAAATTTGCGCTAAATGATTGCAATTTTGATAATCATCTAAGTTTAAAAGTCTTCACATGACGTCACGTGACCTCTGCAGGTATGTATACATCAGGGAGCGGAGTTCTTCGTGTCGTCCCCTTGATTTCTTGAATGTCTCAAGGGCGAGAGAGAGAGAGAGAGAGAGAGAGAGAGAGAGAGAGAGAGAGAGAGAGAGAAGAGAGAGAGGAAGTCTCAATCGTTTCTAGGGACACTGAAAAGTTGGTCACTTTAATCCACTTAGGTGTCCTTTAAGACAGAAAGATGAAACGAAGAGATTGATTGAGGTTGCAAGACGCAGTCTTATATATATCAAATGTAGCACGAAGGAAAACACGTATATTGAGAACATCCTTAAATCCAAAGGTAGAAAGGTAAGTGAAACAGGGACTTGGAATAAGTACTTGCGTAGTATATTCTACATTTTCAAGTCCCTGTTTTGCTTAACTTTCTATTGTGGATAGTATATATATATATATATATATATACTATATATATATATATATATAATATATATATATATATATATCATCCTTCTTTGACAAGGGTAAAACAACAACGAAATAAAATTTCGTAATATCCCGTAAAAGTGGCAAATTCAATGGTCTACTGCATAACATAATTTCCCCCAAACTTGTCATATTAACATCATTTCACTGGTACATGACATTCGCCAAAGAATGATGACGCAACAGACACAAGCTACATCCGTCGTGATCAAACTGGCTTTGGCTTTGACAGGCCAAGCGCTGAGACCTATGAGGTCACTCATCGCTGAAAATAACGTTGAAACAATAGTTATGAGATGGTGGAAAGTTAAGATGGAAGAAAGACAATACGAATAGAGGTGATGAAAATGGAATGAATAGAGCCGAAAGAACGCTGAAATGAACCTCTAAAACAGCGCCTACAGTACACCGGGTGAGTTGCCGTACTGGAAAGAAACTCTCTAGGTCAAAAATATTTGAAAAATATTAGCAGCTCGTCAATATTGGTTATCTCAGCAAATTATTTAATTCTTCATCAAAGAAATGTCAGGAGAGAATTCAGCAACTGCATAAGACGTACTTTGTAAAAATCAAACAACTCCTCCTTTCATAATAATAATAATAATAATAATAATAATAATAATAATAATAATAATAATAATAATAATAATAGTAATAATAATAATGAACTCATAAGGAGGCAGGATACAACCCGGAACCCCACACATATAAACCACCCAGTCGTACATGATGACTGAGATAGAACATAATAATAATAATAATAATAATAATAATAATAATAATAATAATAATAATAATAATAATAATAATAATAATAATAATAATAATAATAATAATGTGAATAAAATGGCAGAATTCAGCGAATCAAACTTATATATTCTATTTTTCTTATTACTCGCTTTTCTGGCTCGGCGATACTTCTTAATAATTGGCCAATATTCATATTAGAATAAAATGCTGAGCCAGAAAAGCGAGTAATGAGAAAATTAGGCTGAATTCTGCCAATTTATTCAACAGAATTGGTTTAAAAGAGGGTCTTCTTCCAAATAATAATAATAATAATAATAATAATAATAATAATTAATAATAATAATAATAATAATAATACTGGATAAAGACGAACAAGTCGAGGGTAAAGAGAAGTAAGTACAAGTAAAGAGAGCTGCCTAGTAAAAGGAAACCAGAAAGCCCTTCATTATATATCAGTACTTTCTTCGGTGAAAGCTATTACCTACAGTTCAAGAGAAAGCCCTGAAGTTATTGGGAAGCGTCTGCGTTCAGAACAGAAAGGGGAAACGCAAAGAATGATAGAATAACGATTTAGGAGAGAAAGTAAAAACTCAACCTTAGTCTCAGAATGCGATGTATTAATATTCAAATCTAAATTCATGTTCTCCCAGTATATTGAAAAACCAAAAGAAATATATTGAGGTGAGACTATCTAATTGTCAAATAATCTCACAATAACAAATGATAAAATAATGAAAACCAAGACATGACTTACAGAGTAATACATTAGATGTCAATCAGGTTCATAAGAACAATAAGCGAAAAATATCAAAAAGACTTATGGCCAAACGCTTCCAAACTTCAATAATGCTACAAAAATCAAATAAATGCAATTTTTTAAGTTTCCGAAGATACCAAGTGTTCAGATCACATTCAAAACATAAACCCAAAGCTTTGAAAAGCTGTTGTACCTGAACTTAAGGACAAGACGGATTGGAGTACTCGACCTAAATCTTATGAATTGATATAGATTAAAAGTTCTTTTCGAAATGCTGAAAGTTGGGTGCAGGGAAGAGAGGAAACCTTTTTTTTTAAGGTGGTAGAAGTAGATGGAACCCCCTTCTTTTTTTAAGGTGGTATAGAAGTAGTGGGTGTTGGTGCTAGAAAGAGGGGGAGGGGGGCAAAAGACAGAAAACCCCTTCTTTGTCAAGGTGGCAGGAGTAGTGGAGGGTGCTACAGAGAATGTGGAAGGGAGAGCAGAAGATGGTAACCCATTCTTTTTTAAGGTGGCAGAAGAGAGAGAGAGAGATGAAGAGAGAGAGATGAGAGAGTGAGAGAGAGAGAGAGAGAGAGAGATCCCACCCCCCCCCCCCCACCCACCCCAACTCCTCACGCCAAGGAGGATATCCTGATGAAGGTGTGCG
>NC_061108.1:138246045-138256045 GCF_015104395.2 Macrobrachium nipponense
AATAAAAAAGAAAAGGAAACACTACTAAACTAGAAGTTAATTAAATGTTGAAGGTATAAGCGCATTATATGCATTAATTACAACAGACACTTGGGATTGTCTCAGTTCTAGCCATTAAATGGAAGGTAAAAAGACAAGGACTAAATTTTTATAAAAATTAACAAGGAAAATTTAACTGAAAAATTATTCCCAAAATATGAAACATGATAATTTTCTTTCCATGAATCTGATAAAGATGATGATGACAAAATGACTTATGAAAATGAAATCAACAAAGGAAAATTTTTAAGAATTGTTTCATAAAAAAGCAAAAAAAAAATCTTTCATGAATCTTAGCAAGACAACGATGACAAAATGACATATGGAAATAAAATCAACATAGACAAATTTCTAAAAATTAATCCACAAAAAAACAAAAAAAAATATCTCCTTCCATAAATCTGATAAAACAACAATGACAAAATGACTTATGAAAGTAATATCAACGATGAAAAATTTTGTTGAAAATTAATCCACAAAAAAATGAAAAGAAAATTCTCCTTCCATGAATCGGATAAAACAGCGATGACAAAATGACGTATGAAAAAAAAAAAAATTTAAAAATTAATCCGCCAAAAAGCAAAAAAAAAAAATTAAATTCTCCTTCCATGAATCTGATAAAACAACGAAGACAAAATGACGTAACCGATTATGATCAAGGCAATACAAAGCGTTTGACTCCATTTCCTGAATTGTCTCTCAACGAGATTACAAACTTTGCTTCTCGCGACAATTTAATTCTTTTTATCAACCAACACTGACGTCACTGAATGAGATTGTGTTTTGCAAATGCACAAAATACAGTACTTACTTTAGAGATGATTTGAAACGTCACATGTCCCCGAAGGAGTTAAAGAACCCTGGTTTACTTAAAAATATGGAGACTAGTTTCTTAAGTGAAATACTTCCAATTCTCGCTTACTCGGGAAGTAAGCCTATAAACTACATTTGTTGTTATTGTTATTGGGACTAAGAAAGGTTAATGGAAGAGCCTAAAAAGGTCTGAAAACGGTGTTTCGCGTCGATTTAAAGATACAGGAATTTTAGGATAGAATGTTTAAGATTTAATTATTAGAATGAAAATGTAGAAAATAAATAATGTGCATCTTATACAATATAGAATAATTATTTCTAATAAAATATATCGTATTTATTTTAATTTTCGTTGGTGAAACCAGCCTCTTTTTGGACCGTAGATTTTAGCACACTTTAATTTTCGCTAAATGTTAGGAATATAAAGTTGACAATTTATGAATGAGGGGAGAATCTAGCACGTGTTCCGAATAAGCTGGAGGTCGGATCACGCCTTGTTTTCATGGAGCTCATTAGAGAGCGCAGACAAGTTTGTCATTAGATCAGCTATTATTATTATTATTATTATTATTATTATTACTCAGAAGATGAACCCTACTCATATGGAACAAGCCAACAAACTGGGCCACTAACTTGAAATTCAAACCACCAAAGGATATTGTGTTCATCAGAAAGATGTAACAGAAGGTAAAGCGAAATACAGAAAGAAGTGATCAGTTATTAGAAAAGAAAAACAACAATTAAAATAGATTAACAAAACATGTAAAGCTATAAAAAAAAAAACACGTCCAGAATATGAAAGGAGTTTCAGTGATATTCACTAACTGTTAATAACTCAAGGCTTCAAGTTAGGTTTGCCATTAGGGACAAACACTAACTCATGTTTGTGCTACTCTTGAAAAACCTTATGGCTCATTTATCTGCCCTTTCAGGAACACGAATAAAAGGGTAAACAAATTATTAGAAAATTCCTTTTCACGCAAAAGACTCTCCAAGATTGTTATCGGAATATAAAATTTCGACCTAAAGCCAAGTGCAGGGACCTATGTGGTCATTCAGCGCTGAAAAGGAAATTAAAAGTACGGCGGGTTTCAAAGGCGTAGAAGGAGGAAAACCTCAGTGCAGTAGAAGGAATAAAAGAGGAACGCCGCAAAGAACGGTAACTAATTGCCTACAGTGCACCGTGTGAGATGCACTGGCGGCACTAACTTCGCCCCCACCCCCCACTTCCACCCCCCCCCCCACCCCCCCTTCCAACCCCCCCCCCCAACCCCCCCCCCCCCCCCCACCACCCCCACGGAGAGACGTAACAAGATGACGTAGACGTCATCTCAACGTCACCAGACACAGAAGGAAATCGGGAGCGGATTCTCACAATTTGAATCGAATCAGAAAAAGTTGTGTCGTCGAAGACATTACGGAGCGGATATCGCTTTCGTTACCGAAGCATTACGTGGAATGCCTCGCACGTCATTCCACCGGACCTTTGCATTAAGGAGGAGTTATTGCACTTTGTCTTGACTTCCCTACCAGTTCGCTAAGCGATAACTTAGTGTCAAGGATAATCGAAGTATGTGAGGGGAGTAATTTTGCGTTTTTCTGAATGTGTTTATCTTATATCTACAAATCATAATTTTATGAGTAGTTTTGACATTTTGACATTACCATTTAAGTCAAGGCTACCAGTCTTAATTTATGAGTAGTTTAGACATTTTAATATCTTAGTAAGGTTACCAATCCTAATCTATGAGCAGTTCTGATATTTTAACATCTTAGTAAGGCTACCAATCCTAATCTATGAGCAGTTTTGACATTTTAACATCTTAGTAAGGCTACCAATCCTAATTTATGAGCAGTTTTCACATTTCAGCATCTTAGTTAGGCTACCAATCCTAATCAGTAAATATTCTTTACGTTTTAATATCTAAGATTTATCAAAAATTGCCAGTCATTACAAAATAAAGGTAGTCGTGTATCTTAAAAGCATCAGAAATCAAGTGACATAATTCTTGATATCTCCATCTACAAAAAAGTTGTAGCGAAGGTGCAATACATTACTACCCTAATGCTATTCTTGCATTTTGATAAATTTTTATCTATTTGTTAACTTATAAATTTATTTTTTCTTTTTTAATAAGTGGCATCTCTTCTTTCTGTATTTTCCCTTTACCTCCTCCTCCTCCTAATAATAATAATAATAATAATAATAATAATAATAATACTATACCCCATTATACCAACATATGTGACAAGCACACGTAAACATTATTTCCTGACAAACATCTACATAAAATATGTCAGCACTTATGTGAAATCCCGTCTAGAATGAAGCAAGCTAAAAATCTGTTGTCTAAAATGCAACTGGCAAATGGCAGCGTCCTCGGTGATACAATTTCAAAATCTACAAAACCAGAGTAACGAATAGAGAGAGAGAGAGAGAGAGAGAGAGAGAGAGAGGAGAGATAGAACCCATTCACGATCGGCAAACGATTTTTATATCTGCGTAATTGTCGCCGATATGTTTTTATCATCTCATACGATTATCAGACAATACTTATCGACAGATATTGAGAATGTTACAATCACCAACACAAAGCACTTACCATCTGACGTAAGATACTTTGTAAATGGAATTACACACATACATACATACATACATACATACATACATACATACAAACAAGCAACAGCTACTTACAACAGTCGACGCTCATGCACACACACGCACGCATGTGTCTGCTTGTGTGCGTGTGTGTGTGTGTATGCATACGCAAATAAGCGGCGGTACATACACAAAACCATTTAATTAGCGCCCAGTCTATCTCTCTAATAGCGAATTTCAAAGCTTTTGAATATTCATCCCACTAATTACGGCAAAAATCATTACAATTTGAGATAAACAATTTGCCGGCGTTTTATGTTATCGGGCGTTAATTCAAAAATTAATTAGCGTGTATCAATACATTATTCACATAAATAGAACAAAAATATAAGTGGATTAGTTGAACACAAAGTGATTATCATTTTCCAGTCAATTACATCTGCTTTTTTCATGCCTGGCGCTGCCTTTATTATTATTTCCCTTATTCTGTCGGTGTTCGCATCATTATTATCATCATCGGTGCCGCGTAGAAGGGGGGAGGGTGAGGGAGAAGGGAGGGAGGAGGGGGAGGGGGAAGTTTGAGTGGACAGCTGACTAAAAGGTCCATCTATTCTTTACGCTTTAGATTTTCATCCCGAATAAAAGCAGCAATCTATTCCAATATGTATTCTTTATATCATTCACGTTCTTTTACCTCGTAAACATATGCTGGTTATCCTCACCTCTCTCTCTCTCTCTCTCTCTCTCTAGTCTCTCTCTCCCCTCCTCTCCCTCTCTCTCTCCGCAGTACTCCGTTTCCATCTCTTCGACGGCAATACTTGTTCCACCAATCAATAAAGGTAAGGCAGGGAGCGAAGGAGGGAGGAAAAGGGAGGAGGAAAAGGTGAGGGGAGAGAGGGAGGGAGGGAATAGCTTTGGCAGGAGTAAGGTGTAGGGAGTAAGGAAGGAGGGGTGGGGAGGGAGTAGAATGGAGTAGAAGGTGGAAGAAGGGCAGAGATTACATTAGGCGAATCGCAAAGCGGACCGAAATGACAAGAGGAAGAAGAAGAGGAAGAAGAAGAAGAAGAAGAAGAGGAGGAGGAGGAAGAGGAGGAGAAAGATGTGACGAAGAGGAAAATGACAATATATTGATATCCAATAAGAGGAAAATACGATAATGGCGATGCGCACCAATATGAAAAGAGGAAAGAAGGAAAACCCAAAAGAGAAAATATGGATGATGATGATGAAAGAGGCGAAACGGAGAGAAGATAACGGCAAGATCGAGTGATGATGGTCATGATGATGATGACGAAGGGCAGGTGATGAATGAAGGAAGAAAGGAGGATAATAATAATAAAGAGAATAAAGAGGAATAAGGAGACATTAGCGGTACAACCTTCGACCTTCTTGCCGTAAAAATATGCGATAGGAAGGGGAGAGAGAGGGAGAGAGAGAGAGAAAGGAAAAAAGAATGAGAGAGAGAGAGAGCGAGCGACGACTCCCGTTGTCGTGATGAGAGAGAGAGACAAAAAGCAGAGAGAGAGAGAGAGAGAGAGAGAGAGAGAGAGAGAGAGGGCGTGTGTGTGTATGCGCGCGCGCGTAAAGCGACGGATAGATAGGACCTTGTAGCCCGCAACAATAATCCAGCCTTGCATATCAGGTGAATTAATCAGTCATTATAATTGATCCAGCACTGAAGCCGCCTTAATTGAAACACTCGCACAATTAATGCACTAATTAACAACTAGCTTGACAGAGTGAGTGGAAGGGGAGATGGGGATGGAGGTAGTTGGGGGTCAGAGAGGGGGGGGGGGCGGTTAGCGGAGGGGGGGAGGGGAGGGGTGGAGGAGAAAGGGAAAGGGTGGAAAAAAAAAAGGATGACGGAAAGAATGGCGCCGCAGACGAAAGGTGTAGACGTGGAAGATGGAGGAATGAGAGGAATAAGGATAATCGAGGAGAAAGAATAAGGATTAAAGATAAGACAGAGCAAAGACTCGATAACTAAAGACATGAAGAGGAATAAGGATAATTATGAAGTGATAATAAGGAATAAAGAAAGACACAGTAAAACATTCGATAACAAAAGAAATGGAGAAAAGTGAGCAAATGTACGAAGTAAGAATATAGAATAAAGATAAACAAAAAAAATCGACAACTAAAGAAATGAAGGGAAATGAAGCATAACCAAGAAGTAAATTAAAGGAATAAAGAAAGACATTAAAAATTCAAAATCTAAAGAAATATAAAGAAATAATCATAAGAAAGAAGCAAAAACATAGAATATAGAAATATTAAAGCTTCGACGGTTAAAGAAACGGAGACTAAGCAAAAACCCATAAGAAACATTATAAAAAATCAAAGGACAATTAAAAGTTTGATAAAGAAACGAAGGATAAGCAAGAACCCATATAATAGGAAAATCGAAGGAGAATTAAAAATTCAATAATTAAAGACGACGAAGAACATACGAGATAAATGATAAAATCAAAACAGAAAACTGCGGTCAACAACTGACCATACCAATATATACTTTCTGTCAGTAGCCATTAATACCTGTTGTTATGAAGATCTTCTCATTTCATACTACTTGAAAACACACCTGTCATTTCCACAAACATTCTAGGAATTGCTTGAGCAAGTCAAGTAAGCAATTGGTAAGGCTAAAATGCTGGCTGATATCACAGATTTTGCATTTTTCCTCAAGGGTAAATGTTAATGTAATTGATGAGTTATAACAAGTGTTGATGTTTGTGCGTGTATGTGCTTTCCTTTTAAGTGGATGTTTGTGTGTATGTGTTACTGTGCGTTTATCTGCTTTCCTTCTCAAGAGGATGTTTGTGTATGTGTTAGTGTGCGTGTATGTGCTTTCTTTCTCAAGTGGGTGTTTGTGGGTATGTATTCTAATGCTGTCTGTGCTTTCCTTCTTAAGTAGATGTTTGTGCGTATGTGTTACTGTACTGCTTTCCTTCTCAAGCGGGTGTTTGTGTGTATGTGTTATTGTGAGTGCATTTGTTTTCCTACTTAGGGTGAAAAGAGGAGCATTCGATTCCAGGTAACTGGTTTAACTATTACCTGGTAACCGTTCTAGCTGACGAAATGAAGTATATTCTAATATGAGCACTAATTTCTCTTTTCTAGATACCAAAATCATTGTTGTAAATATCCCGGATCTCCTCTATACTAGAAAAGAGTTTCAGGGAAGCAATCTAAGTGAGGAATATGAATATCAATCATTACGGTGCGTGTAATCAACTCGTCATATTTAAGAACACCGATCAGGTCAGTCAAGTTTCATCTAGTATAATCTACACGATTTCTTCGAGATAATTCAAGCTGTTTTCGTTTACGATTGAAGGTAAACGCACTGTAGGCTGTAGCGTATTCATCTGCTGTGGTAACAGTACCCCACGCTTACTACTTACTACCTTGTCAGTGGAAAAGTCCATGCAGAAAATATTTTCAAAAATATCCCACAAAAATTGTAATTAATTTGTTATTAAGCAATAACACTCGAGAACCCACTCAGGCATTTGTTGCATAATATAAGCTTTGTGTTCCTCCTGGGATGGGGAGAGAGAGAGAGAGAAGAGAGAGAGAGAGAGAGAGAGAGAGAGAGAGAGAATCTGCTACAGCCCTGACAATGTTTCGCCATGAAATACTTCTGCGACCTTTTCCATTACGAAGTGGCCTTCAGATCATATCCTTGCAACGATGCAAAGTCAACCTTGCAAAGTTTGTGCATCCTAACGTTATTTCCAATGAGTTCCTCTCTCTCTCTCTCTCTCTCTCTCTCTCTCTCTCTCTCTCTCTCTCAATTCAGTTGCTGCTCATTCTCTTCTTCTGGAACATGCATTATGGATAACATTTTTGGTGCCTCTCTCTCTCTCTCTCTCTCTCTCTCTCTCTCTCTCTCTCTCTCTCTCTCCTCCTTCCGTTCTCATTCCGTGTAAAGCCGGGTGTTACGAAATTGGAGAAGAACTTCCAAATACCGGGGCGGGAAAAATAAAAGAGCAACTAATTACGCTAAGTAAACTTCATCAAAGTATTTGAAAGCTCGGCATTATTCTACATTGTTCTCCCCAATAAAATCATTAATTTCCTTTCTTATACTGTTTGCATTTTCATCAATCAAACGCCACTTGTTTTTATATTGCGCGCGTTAATTGTTTGCCCTGATGGACGGCAAAGAAAGAACGTTGGCCGATGTTAAAGGGATGAATGTATCATGAATATTATATAGTATAATACTTATAATTATAATAACGTGGTTATATATGAAATGAAACGGGAAGTACAAGTATATGTATATGTAATTATGTTGTATATATATATATATTATATATATATATATAATATATATATATATATATATATATCTATATACATATCATATAAAACAGGACCACACTTAAACAGGATGACATCTACCACAGATTTTCATTTTTAAAAATTACAAATTTTCAAGGACATTCTGTCTTCATCGTCTGATAGTCGTAGAGAAAATTCCTTAAAAGCTTTAACTTTAACGATACAAATGTCCGTTAGATGCCTTCCTCATCAAACAAGATCCTGTTATTAACTGTAGGCATTAATGCACAGAACAATTGTGTAAGTGATTACACTTAATATATACATCATACATATGTATACGTAGATAGAGACAGACAGACAGATAGCTAATATTGATGCTATAGATAACTCTATTGATGACATTTTTATCATGATGTTGACGTCCAATATAGTTTCTTTAGATCTGGAAATTAACGAAAGACTAAAAAAAAGCAAATCATGCAACAAATATACTAAATAAGATATGGAACCCTAAAACCTAATGTATAACCTTGTATAGCCTCGTCCGGGCTGGAATTCCATACAAGTTTATAATTAACCTATCACGTTCCGTACGGTTATATGGACACGTATAACATGGGTAAAGCTTTAACACGAATATTAGCATTTCATTGGCAGGTCAGAGTGAGAAACGATACCATGAGGAAACTATATGGGACTTCCCACATGCTATAAGGAGTTACAAGGATTAGGATGTCTCAAAGACTTGTTAGTCCATCCGAGGAGATATCGTGTGCTCACTTATCTCTAGGAGCAGGTTTTACTGTGCATTCACAGCGTCCTAATGACTTTATCTAGCTTTCTTTTAAACTCTTCCACACTGATGCTGTTTACAACTTCTGGAGGCAGTTTATTCCATGTGCCACATACCTTGTACGTGAAGGAGTTCCCGCAATGGGATGTGTTGTATCTCTTCAATTCTAGTTTCCATCCATTATTTCTTGTCTGGATTTCGTTGAACGTAAATAGGTTACTGTCTACTTTAGTTATGTCTTTCAGTATTTTACATGTAGATGAGATAATGATGGAGATGGAGATGAAGAGAATGTGGTGAGTGTCAGCTGGGTTCTTGTGGGCGCCAGGTGAGTTGGAAGGCCAAGATCAACTTGGGTGGGTACTAAGAGACAGGTGGCTGGAGATGAGTGAAGATTTGTGAAAAATATAGCACAATAAAGTCATAAGCCGAGTGGAGGATTGGTAAAGAAGCCCTTAATATGAAGATAATAATCAATATGACGACATAATTGCAAAATAGTCATTACACCTATTTACTACTACAAAAAACCACCTAAATGTACTACCTCCTCGTTGGACGGGTGGTTTACGTGCTAGCCTACCGATTCGGTAGTCCCGAGTTCAATTCCCTGCTCTGCCAAACGTGGAGTAAGTATAATTTGTTTCTGGTGATTAGAAATTCATTTCTCGATATAATGTGGTTCGGATCCCACATTAAGATATAGGTCACGTTGCTAGGTAACCAGTTGGTTCTTAACCACGTAAAAATATCTAATCCTTCGGGTCAGCCCTAGGAGAGCTTTTAATCAGCTCAGTGGTCTGGTTAAATTAGGATATACTTAACTCTTAATCTGAAATTGTACTCATAAAGTTGACAATCTGAGGCCTCTCTGCCATGTTCGATGGAAAGGCAACAATCGTGTAGAGTTACAGTAACAAGTTAAACAAGATAGATTCACTGACGTACAGACAGACAGATGGACAATTTAAGAGAAAGTCTGTAGTCCAACTTGGCTCTGCCAGAAGAGGACTAATAAGATTAAAATTATCAAAACTTAAAAAGATTCCATCACTTCTATTTCAGACCCAATTGACAACCTCGTCATGAACGGTTGCTGCCATATTCTACTTAACAGGCTGAAATGCTACCTTGAGCCTGTAGATGAATCCTCCTTGATAATCAAAATGAAACTTGGGTCAACAAATTCACAAATCTACACATGAGAAGTGTAAGCAAAACGAAACCTCTAGATGTGACACAATTATACATTGGAGAAGTGTAAGCAAAACGCAAAACGAAAGCTCTAAATGTGACACAATTATTAAAAAGACGAATGTGCCACCAACTGCGACCTCCTGCCTCGCCTCTCTCTCTCTCTCTCTCTCTCTCTCTCTCTCTCTCTCTCTCTCTCTCCCCTCTCTCTCTCTCTCTGTCTCTCAAAAGAATAACCAAGTCTCTTTTTTTTTTTCACAATCCAA
>NC_061108.1:138261045-138278545 GCF_015104395.2 Macrobrachium nipponense
AAAACTTGCTCATACAGATAAGTAAGCACAAGCTGTCTCCTCAGATGGACTAACAAGTCTTTGAGACATCCTAATCTTTTTAACTCCTTGTAACTCCTCAGATGGACTAACAAGTCTTTGAGACACCCTAATCCTTGTAATTCCTTTCCAGTTTAAACTCCTATTAATCTTAACTTCCTTTTCAACTAAGTAATGGTCAGCTATACCTCCAGCCACTTCTATTCCCACCAGCACAACCAATAACTCGCTTTTCAAAATACTTGATATTAATACATAACCTAACGATAGTTACTCCAACAGTTTCTCTTTCCCATTTATATACTTATGAGTATTTTTTAGAATCGCTGTACTTCTAACAAGCTAGGCCTTTTCCAAACACATTTTCGAAGGACTATCTCTCCATTCTGATTAAGTCTAGGATCGCCAGGACTAGCAACTACGTTAATTCTTTTCCCTTGGCCTAACTTTGATTTCAGTCACTTGATTAGCTTGCCTTGCTTTCCTTCCATGTTCTCCAGACCATCCAGGCCAGGCCTGGACTGGCACAGCTTCAAACTCTCCCAAAACATTCAATTTCACTCTCATTCTTTTCCATTCTGGAACTTATATACTCACTATTACAACTTTTTCTCCTGCAACATGGTCTCGCCCATAAAGGTTTTGACCTAATACACTATAGCAGGTTCACTTAAGGTAGATTCTTGGGTGAGCCCTTTGCCTGCCAGACGTTTGTTTGGAGGCCGCTTATTGGCTGGGAGCTGCCTATACCTCCCGGTACCAGCCAATCAGCGGCCGCCGAACAAATATCTTGTAAGTATAGGGCTCCTCCAAGTATCTACCTTAAGAGAACCAACTATAGTACTCTTTTACTTCAGTACCCAGAGACTTTGTGACACTATACAACTGAAAGCTTCCCCATCCTCTAGATCTAGAACTTTCAGGTACCATGACCAAGGCCACTCGTCCTTCCCACTGCTGTACACAAAATGCCCTTTCAAGTCAGACTCAGTGCCAAAACATCATGCTTTCTTTCCTTTAAGAAATAACTATCATACCTTTTTCTTCCTCTGCACCCTATCTATTCACATTCAATATATCAAGAAGCGTTACTTTATTTCCCATTCCTTTATTAGGTAAAATTAGCAAAGGGTATGTAGCATGTGGCAAAAAGCCCTATGCCCAAAGCCGTTTAGTTACTTTCATACCCTGTAGAATGCTATCATTTGCCTCTCCCCTTCTTCCCACCGAACTGAAAGCCTCTTTTTTTGACCACAGAAGAGGCTCATCTCTATTTACAGGGATATTCCCTATCACCAAGGGGTCCACAACCCACAACTGAATGCTCTCCTTGTATATTCTCTTGTATATCTGTAACTCAGATCACTAACACTTCCTACAACAGCTGTCCAAGTTGTATGACATATTACCACTGAGGTAGAAAAAACATTATATATCTTTCTCAGTTCATTCACTTTTTATGTCGCTTTCAAACTAACTACACATCAACCTCCAAATCAATCGCGGTCTCCCTTTGCCTTTATTTCTGCTGGGGGTATCCGCCCGTTCCTCAAAGTCATTCCTAGTTATTACCTTCCTGTACTTTCTCTCGCCTTCTCTCTTCTTTCACTTCTTGTATTGGATTTCCTTCCCTCTTGTTATAATTGTCTGGCATTTTCCAATCCGTGTGCATCCTCCCAGTTCTATGGTCAATTCTCCTGCTATTGCTATTCGTATAGCCTTGTTTTTCTGCATCTCTCTCTCTCTCTCTCTCTCTCTCTCTCTCTCTCTCTCGAGCTATTATTTACTTGTCTCCTTCTCCTCTGCAAATTAAACAGTTACTCTCTCTCTCTCTCTCTCTCAATATTCACTAGTTATCTCCTTCTCACCTGCAAGTTCAACACTGTTA
This sequence comes from Macrobrachium nipponense, assembly GCF_015104395.2. Taxonomy (NCBI): domain Eukaryota; kingdom Metazoa; phylum Arthropoda; class Malacostraca; order Decapoda; family Palaemonidae; genus Macrobrachium; species Macrobrachium nipponense. The sequence continues at coordinate 138,262,952 of NC_061108.1, forward strand.
CTTCAGCTCTCTCTCTCTCTCTCTCTCTCTCTCTCTCTCTCTCTCTCTCTCTCTCAAATCAATATTCATAATTATCTTCTCTACAAATTCAACTTAGCTACTCTCTCTCTCTCTCTCTCTCTCTCTCTCTCTCTCTCTCTCTCTTCAATATTCAGTAATTATTTTCTCTACAAATTCAACATTCTCTCTCTCTCTCTCTCTCTCTCTCTCTCTCTCTCTCTCTCTCTCTCTCTCTCTCTTACACGTACACAATGGTCTTCGGTGAGCATTACACCTTGATAACTGAATTAAGGCATCTGCCTTTTGGCCATCGCAGGTAGAGACCGGATTGGTGAAGGTGTGAAGGTGGGGGGCGGATAGTGGCAGGGGATGGGGGTGGGGGCTTGAGGGGAATTGGAAAATGTAAGGGGGGGAGGGGGAAGGTGTAAGGGAAGCTTATAGATAGCCAGCGCCTGGACAGTGTTGTAGATTCATATTAGAAAGGGACTGATTGCACGCACAGGGTGAAACCGAAGTTTACTTTTTTTTATTTTTTAAGGGAATTGCGGGACTGATGACTGATAAAACGGCAGAGGGGAGGGTCGACTCGTACGATAAATGGAATATATATTCGCACGAGAGAGATATAGACCGTTTATATGAATATTCATAGCGAGGAAGTGTGAGATGAGATTCGGGAGCATCTCTAAATGGCGTCATACAGGAATTAGAAAGATGCGTCCGATCGTGTTTCGAGTTTTTATGGATAGAAGAGATGATGTCAGAAAGTCAGAGAATCTAAGTTTATCAACAGAAGTCGTATTCAAATTCATAATCCTTTATTTTAGAAGATGTGGCACATAGAAAGATATAAGGTAACTCTAGTATCGTTTCTATTGCTGATTTTTTGCTTTTTTTATTTTTCGTCAAGTTCCAATAATCGCTTCAGGAAACAATTGTACGTATCATTGCCACAATTTTCATGAGAGAGAGAGAGAGAGAGAGAGAGAGAGAGAGAGAGAGAGAGAGAGAGAGAGAAAGTGGACCTATTGTCAAGGTAGCCCACAAAATTGTAAAACATCCACGACTGAAATGAAGATGAGGAAAAATACCAATCAAAAGGAAAGACATAACATATTTGTGAGGTCGCGAATAAGAGATATGGGGAAGGTTCACTTAGCTCGATATACCAGAAGCTGCTGAAGACCTGAATTTGTCTATGAATGAATTTACAGTTTTAGAAGTAGATTCAACAACGAAGAAGATTGTGATGGTATCACTGCAGAGCTGAAGTTAACTGATATGACGCCTCATATAATAAGTTAAGTATATCTTAGTTTTACCAGACCACTGAGTTGATCAACAGCTCTCCTAGGGCTGGCCCGAGGGATTAGATATTTTTACGTGGCTAGGAACCAATTGGTCACCTAGCAACGGGACCTACAGCTTATTGTAGGATCCGAACCACACTATATCAAGAAATGAATTTCTATCACCAGAAATAAATTCCTCTGATTCCGCGTTGGCCGAGCCGGGATTTGAACTTCGGACCACCGGATTGGCAGCCAAGCGCGAAAACCACTCGTCCAGCGAGGAACTGCCTCATATAATAGCCACAGTGTTTTACAGAATATGGAATGAATGGGAAACTGGAGGTCGTAACTCAGGTACCAAAGATATGTGACCTGACAATATGGTAACTGTAGAGGCACTGCAATTATATACGTCGGTTGTAATGAAAATAGTCACTATACATATTCTCTACAGGCTGAAGGGAGAATGTCAGACTACATGATAGGGTCAGCTGGGCTCCAGTAGGCACCATAGCAGTTGGCAGATCTATGTCGATGAGAAGGGAGGCTCTGGAAATAATGAGTGGAGATTTGTGGAAGATAAAGCACGCGAAAGACAGGGACACTTTATGTCAAGTAGCGTTGGAGGCCATCATGATGATAATGATATCATCGAATAGGGGGTAGCTAATTTGTCTTGGAATTAATCAACGGACACGAAAAGAGAAAGTTTTTTTAATTTGTTTGTACATTGAACCTACAACTTCCGTTGAAGGTTACAAGTGACTAATTAAACCAACACATCGAAGTAAACCTTGACATTGAATTGATCCAAAACAAGAGAGAAAATACCTGTACGGAATCTTTCTCTCCTTTGCGACGTAATTCATTTGCTTGGTCTCAAACGCAACAGACAATAGTTCATACTGTTTAATGACCTAAGATAAAGAGTACTTAGCAAGCACAGTGATGAAAGGGTGCATAAGCAAAACCAGACAGAACAGGACAGAAAAGAGCGACTGGTGATAAGGATAATACAGAGAGAACGAAGATAGACAAGGGCCACGAGGAGGAGGAGGAGGAGGAGGAGGAGGAGGAGGAGGAGGAGGGCGAGGTTGAAGACGAGGAGGACGACGACGAGGACGAGGAGGAAGACGACGAGGACGAGGAGGAAGACGACGAGGACGAGGACGAGGAGGAGCAGGAGGAGCAGGAGGAAGAGGAACAGGAGGAAGAGGAACAGGAGGGAGAGGAGGAGGAGGTGGAAAAGGAGGAGGAGCAGCAGGAGGAGGAAGTGGAAAAGGAGGAGGAGCAGCAGCAGGAGGAGGGGGAGGAGGAGGACGCCGCCGCTCAGGAGACGCTAGAAAAACCATGACGTACTCCGACGGGAAGATCATATATATTGCTCAGGGGGGATTATCCTGTTAAGAGGGGACTGGACCAAAAAGAATCCTCCCCTTTAGTGGGAATTTCTGACGCAGACTTAGCAGACTAATATGTCGTGTCCATCTGGGTATACTTCTGTGAGGTGGAATATACCGCGTTATCAAAAATTAAATTTCATGACTGCTGCCGAAGTTGTCAAAAATGAAATCGATTTTAAGAATGCATTTCACAAATGCTGCCAAATTTGTCAAAAAAATGAAACCGGTCTTAAAAATTTATTTCATAACTGCTGCCAAAGTTGACAAAAATGAAACCGGTTTTAAAAATCTATTTCATAATTGCTAACAAAGTTGTCAAAAATGAAACCGGCTTTAAAAATGTATTTCGTAACTGCTGCCAAAGTTGTCAAAAATGAAAACTAATTTTAAAAATTTATTTCAAGTAACTGCTGCCAAAGTTGTCAATAATGAAATCGATTCAAGGAGGATAAGACGAACTTTAAAAAAATTAATTTAATAATCGTTGACAAATTTAAATCGATTTCGTAAAAGAAAACATGAAATGTTATCTCCTCTATCATGAAAATCATGAAATAATTTAGGTATTATTTACAAAAATCGTGTATGAAAATCATGAAATAATTTAGGTATTATTACAAAACCGTGTAGAAAAAAAAAAAAAAAAAAAAAAAAAAAAAAAAAAAAAAAAAAAAAAAAAAACTCTTTACACACGTCTTAATCGCCACTGAAGAACCACAGACGCTCCATAAAAGAATTAGGAAAATCCTTACACCGAAAACACACACACACACACACACTAACACACACACACCACGGCCTGAAATGAGGTAACTTCTAGTCACTGCGCGCCCAGTAAGGCACTTGTTCCCACTTGGTTGCGTCGTTCCCGCCAATTGTAACGCCATTTTCCGGGTTAATGGCGGGAAAACACGAGTGGCGACGCGTTCGTTTCCCTTGACTCGCCTCCTCATTGTTTTTCCCCAAAAACGCCGACCGACCGAAGCCGTTCGAACACTTTACTTTTATCGCTCCTCCGAGACGTTCGAGAGGAGATGAGCTGAATATCAATGCAGAGATATTCAGGCGCTGGAAATTCAAAACGCGGAAAAACTGGAATATTACTGGAAGTCAGGATCGGATGGCTGACGGGAGGGAGTTCGAACGCGGTGTGCGAACTGGTCGGGTGTTCGTTTGTTGGGGCGGGCCCACCAAATGAATTTAAATGTCATACATCTGAAGGGGAGAGGCTGCACTCCATCTTCTCTCTCTCTCTCTCTCTCTCTCTCTCTCTCTCTCTCTCTCTCTCTCCTCTGTAATTGATGGTAGTTGCCGGCAACGTCTGCACTAATTATTATTTGAGACGTAAAGACTTTATTCCGCCCAGGGGTTGGGGGAGGGGGGAATAGCACTTCCCCGAATAATAATAATTTGATGCCACTCACTCAAGAGGGATTTGCGCTAGAAATTACGTTTCCGCTGAATTCCGTGCTTGTTAAGAAGGATTTCATTTACATGACATTAAGGAAATATAATGATCTCATTATAATCGTTCGTTTATGGATTCGAATAATGAGTTTACATCATGGCGGAGTGAGGGCTGCGCTTCGCTCTGTTCTATTTACTGCAAGAGCCGTTCTGACAAAATTATGAGACAGACCTTGGAAACTGAAGGCGAATTTGATGAATAACTGAACAAGGAAAAGTCGTGAGTGAGTTTTCGTCTTCCCGAAGCCTGATGAATTTGGACGTTTCATATTGGTGCTGCAAAGTTATTTACTGCTACAATATTTAAACACTATGAACCCCCCTTATACTTGTTCATCTGGGAAGCGCACACTGAATTTATACAACATTGCTACTCCGACTAATCAAATAGAAAGCTAAATCAGACTAGTTCCTATACATTCCCATTTAAATACACCTAAAATCTAGGGGTTAATTTAGCTAACAATAAATCTGCCCTGTTGTGTTCCATTTCTCTTTATCCTTCCATACGGTTACGTTCATTTCTTCGACTTATCCTATATGAAACACTGGATAATGTTCGTCAACGATCTTGTGGCAAATGCCTCCTGGGAAGAGGCAGTAAGTGTTTAGTTTTCTGTAAGACTTTTGGGCCGGCTTTGTCTGTCCGTACGCCCTCAGATCTTAATAACTACCGAGGCTAGAGAGCTGCAAATAGGTATGTCTATCATCCACCCTTTAGTCATCAGGCATACCAAATTGCAGCCCTCTAGCCTTAGTAGTTTTTATTTCATTTAAGGTTAAAGTTAGCCAAAATCGTACTTATAGCAGTGCTATACCAACAACGTAGGCCACCACCCTTGGCCGAGTTTCATGGGCCGCGGCTAAGAGCGTTATGGGCCGGGCAGAAAACTCGATTGCGCAAAAGAAGCCTCGGCGCATTTTTCCCTCGTTTATATCTAGACACCACTGGAATATAGAAATGGAATCATTGCAACAGAGAAACCCAAATTCCTAATCTTATTCAAGAGTAGGGATGATTTACGAATCGAGGAAAGGAGATGAAATAACTGAGCCAATTAACATAAGAATCCCTAACCTAGGTCCCGCATTATATTTCTTAAATTGTAGTTAAAGTAATACTTCGACTTCAAGGGCTACAAATAAGCAAAATGAAACTCTACACCCGACATCTTTTTTTTATATATAAAAAAAATTAATTAAGGTTCGCTAATACTACTTTGCCACAGAATATGTACTGGGTGCGGAATATGTCAATAAGTCTTCCGTGAATAACGGATGTAACAAGCTATGAATTTCACATGGTGGGTACATCATACATTTTGATAATCACAAATTTTATTTACAGTGAATCCTGTCTTGCTTTTCACAGAATCAGTATCCTGCTAGGACAGACAGCCTTTTATATACTGTATGTATATATGTGTATAATTATATGTATATATATATATATATATATATATATATATATATATATATATGTGTGTGTGTGTGTGCGTATAGAGAGAGCAAATAAACTGTTACTCCCAATTGGTACTAGCTCTAAAGGAATTTTTATAATAGTAACTACAATCAAGAAGCAACGCCCCCCGCCAAAACCCACCCCTACAATACCCCACCACACAAAAACCACCCCGACATACGAGAACTCCCTTGGCAGAAAGAGATTTAAAACTCCGTTAAAAATGGAAGCCTTCTTAAGGCATAACACTTGCGAAATACTTCGTAATAAATGTCTAAATAAATAAATGAACAAATACATGCTCGGGTTTCTTCACACACACACACACACCACACACACACATATATATATATTTTATATATAATATATATATATATATATATATACTATATATATATATATATATAATATATATAAATGTGTGTGCATACGTGTATGTGTTTCGAGATACAGTTAAATAAACTTACCGCAACATTGGAGCATGACGTGATAACAAACCCAATACATATATATTATCAAGAACAAGAACTATTAACATATCGTATACCCTTAATAACTATGATTTTTCCAAAAGAATGAATGAATAAGTAAATAAAAAAAATAAATCCAATTATTTAAACAACAAACCCAGAGCATCAAAACCCTTCAGTTGAATCCTGAAAGCAGCAATGTATTTAAAAGCATCAATATCCAAGTCTTCATCAAGCAAAAGCATTTTACCTTATGAATATCAGTATAAATAAACCACCTCCCAGACAACCAACTATATAGATACAGCAAGTCACGAATAAGAAGACCTCCCCTTCCCCTCCCCATCATCCCACCACCCACCCCTACCCGTTAAACCTTCGGGAAGAGCTTAAGTGACCTTACCTGAACTCTGACCTCGGGGAGGTTGACCTTGAGGGCGAGCTCCTCTCTGGAGTAAACGTCCGGGTAGTGGCTTTTCTCGAAAAAGGCGCGCTCCAGCTCGTGGAGTTGGTAGGTGGTGAAGGTGGTCCTGTTCCTCCGGTGCTTCTTCTTGGCGTCGCCGTTCAGGTCCTGCGAGTTCCCCGAGGAGTCTGTTCCTCCCCCGTCGCCGGCGCCACCAGCCACCCCCGCCCCCACCCCGGCCAGGCCTCTATTGCCCTCATCTGCGTTAAATGGGACATGAGGGGGAGAGGTGTTAGTAGGCGTCATTGAATAGGATATACAATATATACAATACAATATAATATTGATTGTAATTTTAAGTATGAGTGCTTTTTATATTCTATTATTTATATTTTAAAATTATTCTTCCAGCTAATGATAACTAGACAGATGTCTTGAAACGTCAGCAATTACAATAAAGAAATGTCGTTGCTATGGACGTCTTTCCTCTGCCCTTGGCCATATATATACATATATATATATAATTAATATACATATATATTATATTATAAATATATATATATATTATATATATATGTGTGTGTGTGTGTGTATATATATATCGAACTACAAATGTCCTTTAATATCTAATTCGCTCTACCTCGGAATTAATATATTTTCATATATGTTTAGCCGAGGAGGAATTTATTAATCGATAATAGAATTCTATTATCGCTTAATAAATTCCCCCTCGGTTAAACATATATGAAAATATATTAATTCCGAGGTAGAGCGAATTAGATATTAAAGGATATTTGTAGTTCGATATATTTGTATATGAATTGAATCACGGTAATGTGATAACTTAATATATATATATATATATATATATATATATATATATATATATATATATATATATATATAAATTATGTGGTTATGGTCCTATCTTAATCAGCAAATATCACTCAACTAAATGTGTGTGTCAGTATGAAATAGTAAATGTGTATGTATGTGTGTGTGTGTCAGTATGAAATAGTAAATGTGTGTGTGTGTGTGTATGAAATAGTTTTACCACCTATAAACTCGTGACTTCTTTTATAATTACAAATAATAAGCCACAAATAACCCTTGAACTCTTAATTCACTGTGTTTTAGGAATAACGTACACCTGCAGGATATCATAAATGACAAGATAATATATATATATACCTGAATCACGAAAATGTGGAAAATGATGAATATGTAAATGATGACAAAATCCATGACGAGGAGAGGGAAACGATGGATCGCTGCAAGGCCTTTAGACTTTTTGTCCTTTACTTGCTAATTAAAGGGCAAGACGTCGAAAGGCCTTGCAGCACGTCATCGTCTCTCTTTCCTACGTGGATTTTGTCTTTATACATATCTAAAGCAATCAGCCACAAGAACCATTATTTTCCCACAAAAACCAACGGGGTATTCACGCACAATAGTCTGAAATCTAAAGGGCCGTTTCAGTACTGATGTAAATTCGAGGAGAGAGAGATGTATACCAAATGGTCTTTGGAAATTGAAAACTTCGTGATGCCAAGCTGGACCAAACGTCCAAAATGTTTACCTTGGCTAAACTTTTAGCAATTCACGGAAAATATAATTGGAAATGACGACGACGTATTTCGAATTATTATTAAGCAATTCAGGGAAAAATGAACGGAAATGACGACGTATTTCGAATTATTATTGAGCAATTCAGGGAAAAATGAACGGAAATGACGACGTATTTCGAATTATTATTGAGCAATTCAGGGAAAAAATGAACGGAAATGACGACGTATTTCGAATTATTATTAAGCAATTCAGGGAAAAAATGAACGGAAATGACGACGTATTTCGAATTATTATTAAGCAATTCAGGGAAAAATGAACGGAAATGACGACGTATTTCGAATTATTATTAAGCAATTCAGGGAAAAAATGAACGGCAATGACGACGTATTCCGTATTATTATTATTATTATTATTATTTATTATTATTATTATTATTATTATTATTATTATTATTATTATTATTATTATTTTATTTTATTGAAAAAGAAACCCACAAAATTACTGTGGTATAACGTGTTTACTTTTAAGTATTTACATTTCATTTAACTCAACACTCGAGTACTTTCAGGCCCTATCTAGTGTTGAGTAAAATAAAATGTAAATACTTAAAAGTAAACACGTTATACACAGTAATTTTGTGGGAATTTTTTCCAATCTTCAGAAGAAAACTGAAAATTATTATTATTATTATTATTATTATTATTATTATTATTATTATTCTTATTATTATTATTATTATTATTATCATCCAGAAGATGAACCCTTTTACAGAATTTGGTGTCCTTTAGAAAGAAGTAACAGAAGGTAATGGGGAAATATGAAGAGATCAGATATTGCAGAAGAAGAAATCATTTAAGAAATTAAGATATAGATCAAAATAAAGTAAAATATAAGGAGAATTATTGCAGGGTAGGAATGCATTGCATTTCAGCCTGAACTATTGGGGTCCTAATTGCACAACAAAATAAAAAGGGACCACCAAACGGGACCAATCGAGAGGCAGATAACGAGAGCGGCGAAGTGGCCAGCGATCAACCTTTAGCCAAACGGAAGCAAATCGCCCTTGAACTCCCAAAGGGCGGTGTTCCCCAAGGGACTAGCTACCTCCTCTCCCGTTCTCTTCCCTCCCAACCTCTCCATCCCCACTCTCTTCCCTCCCAACCTCTCTCCCTCCTAACATCTACGTACCTCCCATTCTCTTCCCTCCCATCTTTCTCTCCCCCCACCCCACCCGCCCCTTACCGACCAATTACTTTACGAAGAGGCTTAGGCTAAGTAGCCTAACTTGGATGAACTATAGAGCTTACACCTACGTACGTGTCCGCCCCGAAACCCCCCACCAACCCCCCTCTGTCTATAACTTTGGCCGCCCTCAACTTTACTACGGAGAACCTGTAAGCAAAGTTTCGTACTGGTCGCCTTCGCTATTACCAAGATCGATGGGTCGATAGGGTCGTTGTTAGCAAGGTGAGATATACGCGGATTGCCTCTTGATTGATATAAAACAAAACAAATGTGTATATGTGTATATATATATATATATATATATATATATATATATATATATATATATATATATATATATATATATATATATATAATGCTTCAGTTTGATTCAACATACAGAATGCATATAAATTCGCATATATTTCGAATTCCTTCCCTAGACATGAGCTGAATAAATTAATAAAATGAGTAAATATATTGAAGAAATTGATTAAACTTAGTCGAACGACAACATATATATATATATATATATATATATATATATATATATATATATATATATATATATATATAATATATATATAATATATATACATACATTATATAATATATATCAATATATATATATATATATATATATATATATATATACAATATATAATATATTCAAGTAATCAAAGTCCCACAATTATGTAAAATGTGTATTTAAAAATACATAAAAGACGGGACTTTCGTCTTTTTACTTGATCAGTAGACCTCATCAGCCGTACGGCTGATGAGGTCTACTGATCAAGTAGACGAAAGCTCCCGTCTTTTATGTATTTTTAATACACATTTTACAATAATTGTGGACTTTGATTACTGAAGATTTTCCAGTCACGTTATGGTGATTTTTTTGAGATATATATATAATATATATAATATATATATATATATAATATATATTATTATATATATATTATATATATATATATATATCTATAATCTAATATTATTATATTATTATATATATAATATATATAGTATTATTATTTATATATCTTATATATATATTTAGTTTGATTATACATAAATTACACATACATTTTGAGTCCTTTTCCCGACACATAAGGTCATTAAATAAAATGTGCAACTACATTAAAGTTAATGAAATGTGCAATTACATTCAACTAACACTTGATTAATTTCTTTCGAACGAAACCAAACGAAAAATTTAAAAAATTCACATTAACATTGAAAGAAAACTGGAAAAGCAAATATATAAAGAAGGAAGTAAACAAACAACACAGGGACTCTGATGCCACCACCCAGAATAATAATTATAGAAGTCCGTCAAACCGAGAATCATTACTAAATCTAGACGCTACTCGCAATGTCCTTTATCCTTGTGCCTTATTCTTCTTCTTTTGCTGACATCATAAATATGGTCACGAAAACTCTCTCTCATCTCTCTCTCTCTCCTTTCTCCGTGTGCCTTATTCTTCTTTTGCTGACACGAAAATATGGTCACGAAAACTCTCTCTCTCTCTCTCTCTCTCTCTCTCTCTCTCTCTCTCTCTCTCTCTCTCTCTCAAAATAAGAAAATCTCCCTGAGCTTATTCAGTCAAATCATTTGGTATTAGTAATGATTGTATTGTGAACTCATAGAAATTGAAATCTCTCTCTCTCTCTCTCTCTCTCTCTCTCTCTCTCTCTCTCTCTCTCTTAAAATTTCACGTTAAGACTATCTTCCTGAAGATTAACATTTGGTATTAGAAATGATTGTATTATGAACCCAGACAACTTGAAATTCTCTCTCTCTCTCTCTCCTCTCTCTCTCTCTCTCTCTCTCTCTCTCTCTCAGGGTGTATAGCGTGACGCCAGGCACTAAAGTATAACGGTTAATAACTATTACGGTAATTGCATGTCCCGTATAACAAGCCGTTTAATCCAATTAATGGAGGTAGATGTAAAGTAGGGACCATTACCTGCCCTGCTAATTGGACTTATTACCTGACTTCAAGGGATACATCGGACCCCGATGCTCCTTTTTTCCTTAATCCTTCGGTCGCTTTCGCTCCAGTCCTCCTCCTCCTCCTCCTCCTCCTCCTCCTCCTCCTTCTTGCTTTGAGTAAGAGGAGGAGGAGGACGACGACAACGACGACGACCCGCAAGCGCTATATGTTCCGGGAAACGTTTTCGGGGATCGGGTGTGGGGGGCGGGGGGCGGGGGGAGGGTGGTGGGGGGTGGGGGGAGGGTGGGAGAGGGGGAAGGAATCACGAGAAGCAGCAGTAGACACTTATGGGTGATTTTTTTCCTCTTTCTTTGCTTTTATCGTTTGTTTTTATCAGTTTTTTTTTTTTTTTTTTTTTTTTTGTGAGGGGTTGCTCCATGCTTGTTTAATAATAACAAAAAAAAAATAAACTTTGTCGTGAAAAATACGAACAGATAGTGTGTTTGAATAGTGTAGATGCAACCTGCAATATATATCATATATATATATATATATATATATATATATATATATATATATATATATATATATATAGATAGATAGATAGATAGAGATAGATAGATAGATAGATAGATAGATAGATAGATAGATAAATTATAAGAAATATATACAATTTTTATATAAATATATTTATAATATACAAGCATGTATATATATAAAATATACTCATATATAAGCATTTATATGTATATAGGTATAGATGGATAGATAGATTATGCATGTACATGTCAGTTAGGGAGAGCAAAAATAGGACAGAACGGTAAAGCAATACTATACAATTTTACAGATATTTTCCACTTAAGATTCTCTCTCTCTCTCTCTCTCTCTCTCTCTCTCTCTCTCTCTCTCTCTCTCACACACACACACACAGAGCTGCAGCAGCAGCCTGATTAATATTTGCTACCGACAGAATCTGCGCGATGCCAAAACTTGAAAAAAATAAAAAAAATAAAATAACCACAAAAAATCACAATGCATAAATAACGTCTCAACAAATGTTGAGCTATTCATTAGAAATCTTCTTGGAGTATGTAGCTAAATAATAGTGCATGGCAGACGGAGTTCATTAATGAAAATATTACATTTTCTCATGACATCGGATATTTACGAAAAACAAAAATAAAAAACTAAGTCATAAAAATATGACAATTGAGCATGACATCGGATATCTACGACAACAAAAATGGAAAAAAAAATGTCATAAAAATGTTACATTTTAGCATGACATCGGATATTTACGAAAACAAAAATAAAAAATAAATCATAACACTCTTACGAAAACCAAAACAAAAATTAAAAAATAAGTCCTAAAAATATAAAATTTTAGCATGAAATCGGTGTTTTACAAAACAAAAATGAAAAATAAGTGATAAAAATGTTACATTTAAGTATGACATCGGATATTAACGAAAATAAAAATTTAAAAAAAAGTGATAAAAATATTACAATTTAGCATGATATCGGATATTTACGAAAACAAACCAAAAAAATAAAAATAAGTCATAAAAATATGACAACTGAGCATGACATCGGATATTTACGAAAAAAAAATTAAAAAATAAATCGTAAAAATGTTACGAAAACAAAAAAATAAATAGATAAATAAAAAATGGCATAAAAATATGACGATTGAGCATGACATCGGATATCCACGAAAACAAAAGCAAAAAAAAAAATAAGTCACATAGCCAAAATAGCTAACGGAGCGTCACCTTCATTTACCCCGGCTCTCAAGAGAGAGAGAGAGAGAGAGAGAGAGAGAGAGAGAGAGAGGATGGCTTCGGCTCCCACCTGCATGACTGGAGAGTACGATATGCATGATATGCAGTAATTGGGTTTAATGTGTGACGGCTATTAACAAGGGCTCCAATTAAATCCGCCACAGCCTGTGTATTATTACGACCTAGCTCGGACACGCACGCTGACAGACAGACAGACAGACAGACAGACAGAAGCTGAGGGACAGGGAGGTAGACAGACGGGCAGACAGACAGTAAGACAGATATGCAATAATAGAAGGTGGAATAAGTGGTCTTATATAAGACAGAGATGAGAAAAACGAAGATACAATAGTGGTCTCATAGACAGATCATAGACAGACAGAGATAAACAAGGTGCAATAAGTGGTCTTTATAGACAGACAGAGATGAGACAAAAAAAAGGTGCAATAAGTGGTCATTATAGACAGATAGATAGACAGAGAAATGAGATAAAACAAGGTGCAACAAGACAGACAGACAGACAAGAGATGAGCTAAAACAAGGGGCAATAAGTGGTCTTATACAAACAGTCAGTCAGGCAGAGATGAGATAAGATAAATTTCAATAAATACTCTTATACAGATAGACAGACATAGACAGAGAGACAGAGATACACAATCACAAGGTGCAATAACTGGTCTTGTATAGAAAGAGAGTTGCAATAAGTGGTCTTGTATAGAAAGAGTTGCAATAAGTGGTCTTGTACAGAAACACAGTGAAGATAGAAAGCAAAGAGCAGCAGTGGTCTTAATCAGAGGGAAAGAGAAAAGGACGAATTTCAAAACGCAAAGTTCAGGCAAATATCAAGGATAACTTGGGAATAAAAACTTTGAACGAGGCTAAAGATGTGGAGCTGTACTACAGCTTTAGTATATGAGCTTGTTCCATATGAGTATGGTTCACCTCCTGAATAATAATAATAATAATAATAATAATAATAATAATAATAATAATAATAATAATAATAATAATAATAATAATAATAATAATAATAATAACTCCAAAGGTCCCTGAAGAGGAACCTGCTCCTAGAAACGGCGCACATAGTGAGAAAAGTGATGGACTCCTAAAGAAGCAGGATGCAACCCGGAACTCCCCACACTATAAATACCACAAATAATTAAATAAATAAATAAATGAATAATAATAATAATAATAATAATAATAAAATAATAATAATAATAATAATAATAATAATAATAATAATAATAATAATAATAATAATAATAATAATAATAAAGTCATGAAATAAAATAATAAAATATATTATCATTATTATTATTATAGATTAGCACAAATAACTCATCCCTCAAGCGTCCAGCCCAACGGAAAAACACTAATTATTAGCGTCGAAGGCGACTTACATCATTGTCAATAACTCTTGACACAACTATTAGCTAAACCCAACGACACAATCACTATAGGATATTAGACAAGGAAAAACTGATTCTGACGAGAGGCAAAAACGCTTAAATAATTTAATTTTCAACTTTCTTTGCCACATCTCATATCCTTGGGTTAACATAGAAAGTATTTCCTTGGTGCCTAAACATCTCGTGACTTCAGGAAATTCAGTTCTGTAAAATATTTATATGTATGTATAAATAATAAATATAAATCGTAGTGCATAGGCAAGGTCGATTTTTTAAAATAAAACTTTGGATAATTGCAACTGAAATGCAAGAGAGTTTTACATGCTGTAGATTTGTTTGTGTTTTTGAATGTCATTGATATTACGAGTATACCCGTATTTTTTCAAGTTTACCAGTTAAAATATTTCATCAGAACATTTTACATAATGAAGGGGTTAACCAATAATACATACACACTCACACGGAAACATAACATATATATGTATATGTGTATATATAGATATATATATATATATATATATATATATATATATATATATATATATATATATATATATATATATATAGATTCATATAAATATATATATATATATATATATATATATATATATATATATATATATATATATATATATATAGATGTAGTATGTATTATGTATGTTATATATAAGCGTATACAGAAGCAGTAACTACGTAGATCCAGCGTTGTAGACACGTTAAATTAATCTGTAATAATATCAGTAGGGCTGATTTCGTAGCATTCCTTCTATACATACTAAGCTAAACAGCGGCCCACTGAATTGCAGTTCCAAATAATACTACCGTCCCTCGACTAAGCAATACTATAGAATAAAAAAATATAAATAAAAAACTCACCTTAATCCTTAACATTAACCCTCTTACCTAAATACAACGCCGACCCCAATTACCGTGAACACCCCTAAAAAAAAGTAAATAAATAAATAAAAAAAAAAAAAACCTGTCAGCCCAGATATCCAAAAGGCATAACGACCAACCCATGAAAAAATAAAAAATGATAATAGTAAAAAAAAAAAAAAAAAATAAAATGAACGCATCCACAGTAACGAGATTAAAGCTGCGCTGAACGAGCCCATCCAAACACGGGGAGATACTCGGTCTTAAGATACTACTACTTCTTGTACGAGACCTGTTC
>NC_061108.1:138281045-138286045 GCF_015104395.2 Macrobrachium nipponense
ACCGAATCCTTAACATTATTGTCATGTCTTCATCATAATAACAAACAGTATTGCAGCTAACACCGTACCTTGCGGCACACCGGATATTACCTTGGCTTCATCCGATTTCTCGTCGTTTGCAATAACTATCTGTTTTCTGTTGTGTAAAAATTCTTTTAACCATCTTCCTACTTTATCCACGATATTGTGTTTTCTAATTTTTCTTCGCTAATATATTATGGTCTACTTATCAAAAGCTTTTGCAAAGTCTAAATAAACCACATCTGTTTCATTCCGCTTTTCATATTTTTGAATATGTTTTCACGGTGGACTAACAGTTGGGTTTGTGTACTTTTTTCGGGTACGAAACCATGTTGTCCATTTATTAAACAAAATTATTTTTTATTAAATGTTTCATAATATTTTTCTTCATTACCCTTTCATACACTTTCATATATGTGATGTTAGACTCACAGGCCTATAATTACTTGCCTCTAGTCTTGATCCACTTTTGAAAGTAGGGGTAATATACGCTAATTTGTGCTCATCATATATCTTGCCTGATCTACACTTTGTCTAATAATATTGCAAGTGGCTTTGCGATAGAATGAACTACTTTCTTTAACAAAATAGCAGGAATTCCATCAGGCCCTGCAGCAGCTCCATTTTTAATTTCATTAATAGCCTGCACAATATCAGCTTCATTAATATCTATGTCAGCTAAAATATTCACTATTTTCATCCCTTACTTCTATATCATTATCTTCATTATCTATTCTAGGGGTGATTCTCTCTTATATCGTTTCTGCCAGTATGTTGCAAATTTCTTTTTTTCATTCGTTAATCTCCTTCAATTCTCAGAGGGCCTATTTCTATTCTTCTTTTATTCATCTTCTTCGCATATGAGTATAATAGTTTGGGGGTTTTTGCTTGATATTTTAATAGGGTTTTTCTTCCAAGTCCCGTTTTTCATTTTCTTTTGATTGTATAATCTTTTTTTCTGCATTTTCTATCTTACTTTTTAGTTCTATAACTTTCCATGCATTTTTTTCTTTTGCAAGACCTTTTTTCCACTTTCTGATTTTTCTGGAACAAGATTCTTCTGTCTCTTGGTATGCATGAATGATGTTTACTTTTCTTCTTCGGTATATATTTTCCACTATTATCTCCAATATTTTTACTATAATATCTCCGTATTTACCCTTATGTCATCACTTACGAAAATGTTATCCCAATCTTTGTTTAATTCTTCATTAATTTCTGACCATTTTATATTTTTACTGTAGAAGTTGTATTTCCATATCCTTCCCACTTTTTCATTTCTTGCTTATCTCTATTTCACTTGCTTTGGAATGAACTGTTAATTCTATGACATTATGGTCTGAAATACTCGCATTATTAAACACTATTATTTCTTTAACATAATTCATCTCGTTCACAAATACTAGGTCTAAAGTATTTTCCTTTCTTGTTGGCAGGTGATTTATTTTGTTGAATGTTGTATTCTAGTAGCATATCTAATAGCTTTCAAATTGCCTCTTATCTTCTGCACTACTATTACTTCTTTTTATATGTATAAGTACAACCACAATCTCCTATTCGTTCTTTCCATTCTACGAAAGGAAAGTTGAAGTCACCAGATAGGAGAATAGTCCAGTCCTGTGATTTCTACATATATCATCCAATTTTTCAATTATTAAGTCAAACTCTTTAGTATTAGGAGGTCTATATATACTATGTTCATCAATTTTTCAGATTCAAATTCTACCGCTATTAGTTCACATTCTGAGTTACTATATTTCTCATATATTTTTCCTTGTTTTTTGTCTTTCCCATATATTGCGGTTCCCCCTTGATTCCTATTTTTTCTATCTGATCTATAAGTTTGGAACCCTTTTTATTTGATCATCATTCCCAGTCTCTTGGGATACAGGTTTCACTTATATTCATTATATCTATTTTCTTTTCATTTTGGGTTAGTTCTTCTAAGTACTCTATTTTTCTTTTTGAGTTACTCGTAACTAAACCCTGCGCATTCATCACTATGATGGTTTGCGTGTTTTCTCCTCATTTAATACTGATAGTAATAAGGATTTTCCCATGTCTCTTTCCTGTTCTGGTATGTTGTTCTTTTTTCATTTCCAGAAATTCTGACATTAAAAAATCCAACTTTTCCATAATATTTGATCTTCCTTCATCATAATTATTCATTTTGTGTCTGAATCTGCAATTTTCTCCGTTTCTGCAATATCCTCTTGCATAATAAATACAGTTATTATCTCTTGAGTAGAATTTTCGGAGAGGCTGAAGACGACACGGGAGGCTTTTGCTTATAATCTCTTTTTGTTGCTTTTGTTTTGCGTCGTAGATGATGCTACTCTACATCTACCGCTTTTATTTATTTATTTATTATTTTTTTCTTTCTTAATAATCGAGATCTCTCCTTCTATTTTTCATTTTACCTTCTGTTACTTGTTTTCTCGTCAACACTAAATATTCCTTGGAAGCTTGAACTTCTGGTCAATAGCCCCTCTGATGGTCTTGTTCAGTATGAATATGGTTCATCCTATGAATAATAATAATAATAATAATAATAATAATAATAATAATAATAATAATAATAATAATAATAATAATAATAATAATGGAGAAACAAATCTGTTCGGTTCCCCTCATCAATCAACAGAACAGATTCCCGAAAGCTATCCTTAAAGTTTTAAATTTAAATATATGTACATTTACACAACTGTGGATCTGTTTCTCCATTTGAAGACTCGTGCTACTATGAGGATTTTTTTAATAATAATAATGATGATAATATGATCGCTTATCATTTAATTGGCTACTAACACAATGACGACTTGTTTATATCTTTTGCCGCTTCGACAGAGCAACAGAATCGCTTCGCAGTCTGCCTACGCAAGGGATAACAAGTGCATCAAAGCGCAATCATAGAAAGTTATTTAAGTTATAAGTTATAATATATATATATATATATATATATATATATATATATATATATATATATATATATATATATATATATAATATACACCGATATATATACCAGAAGAGAATCTTAACAAATTTTGAAGGAAAAACAAATAATTGACAAAGAGTTACAACGGCTAAAAAGATACACTTTCACTTTCAAACGTACTTACATACACATACACGCATATACATCAACGGACACGATCGTGTACACACACACACACACACACAAAGTTTTCTTATGTCCGGAACCACCCCATTCCAGCGGTATTATAAAAAGTTTCATTAAAAAAAATTATTATACCTTGACGAAAAAAAAAAAACGTCTCAAGAAAGAAATATTAAAATAATGGACTTTTTTCAGACATAACTTGTGTATTACAAACAAATTCGGATAAATGAGACTCCATAAATAGAAATAGCTTATATAATATATATATATATATATATATATATATATATACTATATATATATATATATATATATATATATATAATACTATATGATAATGAATGAACAAGCAGATATTGATATTAACTCAAGAAAGGTAAAAAGAGAACCGTAACAATAAGTACAGGCTACAAATGAGACTTTGCTATATTGTAAGTATGAACCCACTAAGGTGTGGAAGTTGATAAGTTTGGTCTCATTAGTATGGGAAGGAAAGTTTTAACGGCCCAGCGCTACTGTTGTATGGGATACCATTTGTTTTGTTGCTGGGTAATTAAATGTGTAGGATACATACGTACATGTATATGTATACATATATATATATATATATATATATATATATAATAATATATAAATATATATATATATATATATATAATATATATATATATATATATATATATATATATATATATATATATATATATATATATATATATATATATATATATATATATATATATAGATATATATTAATCATACAAACGTTATATGGTGCAAAATGAACCCATGTATTTATTTCCTTAAAAGCGCAGGCAGAGAGAGAGAGAGAGAGAGAGAGAGAGAGAGAGAGTCGGCACAGAAGAGAGATATATACTTTAAGACGCGAACCATTGATCTTCACAAACCATCTTGTTGTCTTAGAGATGGGGAGAGAGAGAGAGAGAGATTGGGGGGGTGAAGCTAGGGGAGAATAATAAAAGGAGAGAGAGGGGGGAGCGACGACGGACGGGAAATGAAACAAAAAAACAAAAAAGAAAATATATACACCATGACAGAGAGAGAGAGAGAGAGAGAGAGAGACGGACAGGCAGGCAGGCAGATACACAAACGCAAAACCGCTCAGCCACACATCCGTTAGGGCGACTCGGTGAGTGAGTGAGTCGGCGAGAGAGAGAGAGAGAGAGAGAGAGGAGCAGGGAGGAAGTAAATAGAGGGGAGTCGACAAAATGGAAAGGGGATCGAAGGGGTCCGGTGTAAACAAAATGGTTGTGATCCATCTTGAAAGCGTTGTCTGAGGGGAGAGACATTGCAGGGCAGGTGAAGATGATGGTGATGATGATGACGATGGAGGCCACAAAAGAGAGAGAGAGAGAGAGAGAGAGAGAGAGAGAGAGAGAGAGAGAGAGAGAGAGAGAGATCTTTTCTCTGTAAATGACTAAAATTTTTCACTTTCACAGAATATTAGTGTAAAAGCTTTAAAAAATAAGATAAACATACAGTGAACAGCCGACTCTTCAGGATGATCAGATAAGGGAAAGGAGAGAGAGAGAGAGAGAGAGAGAGAGAGAGAGAGAGAGAGAGAGAGAGAGAGAGAGAGTTAATCTTCGATAAGACGTAAACAATGTGTGTATATGTGTGTGCGTGGTGAAGTTATTGAAGGAGTTAACAGACAGTTTTAAAATGCACAGAGATGAGGATAAAAGTTAAGTATATATTTTGAAAGTAAAAGCGCAGAAATTATAAAAATGTAGCCTCGTAATCAATTAAAACAAAAGCATCAGAGTTGTATATATATATATATATATATATATATATATATATATCATATAGTATATATATCTATATATGAAGA
>NC_061108.1:138291045-138308545 GCF_015104395.2 Macrobrachium nipponense
CCCCTCTCTCTCTCTCTCTCTCTCTCTCTCTTTCTCTCTCTCTCTCTCTCTCTCTCTCTCTCTCTCTCTCTCTTTCCTTTCCTTCGTGAACGTCAGATATCAAACTGACGGGCTATAAGTCTTCATTTATCTGATCATTCTGAAGAGTCAGCTGTTCACTGTTTGTTTATCTTATTTTTTTAAGCTTTTACATTAACATTTTGTAAAAGCGAGAAATTTTAGTCATTTACAAAAAGAGCCTTGATGAATTTCCTCTTGACAGCTTCTATGATCGCTGTTCTGTCTTTTAATAGAAGATTTAAATATGTATTGATATCTATTTACTTGTATCAAAAAGATATTTCAAATAAGATTTCATTACTAATTATATAAACTAACATATCGTTAACATTTGTAGTAGTCAAAAATAATTGTTAAAGAGTGGCTTTGAATATCCCGAGCATTCTGGGGACCCACTTATTACATAACTTCCAATGATTCAAAGATTAATTTTGTTCGTGATATGTCAATTTAAAATTAACGTCATGATATTGATAAATCTAATCGCAGACTGGGGAAATAAGACCACAATTATGCATGGGGACCCATACATAACTGTGGATCTGTTTCTCTATTTCAAGACTCGTGTTGCTACTGTAGATTATTACTGCCGATTAAAAGCAAATCAGTGGCCATAGGAATTTCCCTCTATAATAAGCTATAAAGGGTGTCCATAAAGTCCCAATACCATTACAAGGATTTATTGCTCGTAAACCATACAACATAGAGTAATGCAGTCTTTTGTAGAATGAAGAGCTCTGAATGTAAACTTGAGGAAATGTAAAACATCCTACAAAAAACTGCATTACTCTATGTTGTATCGTTTCTGAGCAATAAATACTTGTAAAGGTACTGGGACTTTATGGACACCCTGTATGATAGACAATGTGGAGTTCTCTCTGTAATAAGCTATAGAGTAAGTAGAAGTCTTTTAAAAACTGAGAAATCAATGAAGAAATCCCAGGTCCGAAAGAGTTCAATCAGCCATCCCGACAGAGTATAGGTACCTCGTCGGCGTTTTTGAACTCCCTCCTCCCACTATGGAGAGTTTACCTTCTACTCTCGCCATTCTTCTCCCTTTCTTTGAAAATCTCAGAAAATCGAAAAACGCTAAGACCTAACTAAAACCCAACCCCCAAACCCATTTTTGTTTAACCCTCTGTAGAAAACAGCATGACCCCCAAAAGAAAAAAAAATTATTCAAGAAAACCCACTTGTAAACACAAATCACGACAATGGTGTTTTTATTCCGTCGAAATTTAAGGGAGGTTTCCAAAAGGTGTACCTGCCATCCTCCTAAACGCGAGATAAATCACTCTTTTATTTCCTATACCCGGAGAATGGCTGCCCTATACCCTCCTCCTCAAGCCCCTCGAGATGGTATGGGAGGTTTCCAGTCCAGATATTCCGCTAAATGGGGCCTACGTTCTCCCACGTTTTCAAGAATAACAAACGACCTGAAGATTCCCGAAGGAAAACAGATTCCTAAGGCGGTTTCCTCTCACGTTGTGGATGAGAAATATTCAACGAGGTAATCTTGCATGATCAATAAAAAAATAATGACGGTCAAATATCAAATATTCTTACTCACGTTGCTTTGATGCAAACACCTTTCTAATTGTTGTTTTTTGTGATTATTATTATTATTATTATTATTATTATTGAAAAAGAAACCCACAAATTTACTGTGTATAACGTGTTTACTTATAAGTATGTTCATTTATTTTACTCAACACTCGAGTACTTTTAGGCCCTATCTGTAGCCCTTTCTCAAGAGATGTGTCAGATAGGGTCTGAAAGTACTCGAGTGTTGAGTAAAATAAAATGTAAATACTTATAAGCAAACACGTTATACACAGTAATGTTGTGGGTTCCTTTTCAATCTTCAGAAGAAAACTGAAAGAAGTTTTTCTTCTTCTTCTTCTTCTTCTTCTTCTTCTTCTTGGGAAAGTAAAATGTGGATTTACTTTCCCATTTTATTGACTCATGAGTTTTCTTTGAAATTCAAGCTTCCAAAGAACATGGGGTTCATTAGGAAGAAGTCAGACGAGGTAAAGGGAAATAAAGAAAGAAAGAGACCCAGCTTATTAAACACGAAAAAAAAATAGCAAATCAATAAATAGAGAAAATGTATTAAAATGGAAGAAGAATGTTTAAACTTTCTTGAGCGTTTTCTGATGCTCATACTATTCCGGGTAAGGAACCTTTCTTTTATACAAAGAATCTTTCACGTTTCCTCATAATTGGTGAACAGAACTAATATTACCAATAATTCACAATACTTCTTCGATCCTTTTCATACTGGCAAACCCGTGCCAACTCTAGAATATATCTACATACTTATATTTACACAAGACTGCGAATTGACGAACAAATTTGGTCAACATAACTAATATTACTAATTTATAGAACTCTTTCCACCATTTTTATACTGACAAATAACCCGCGCCGACTATAGGACATATCTATATAATTGCTTATATTTTCACAAGGCTGAGAGTTGACAAACAAAATAAGCTTATATCTGTCCTAAGAAACAGTAATCAAGAGCCTCTATATGACACTGTGAGTGGCCAATATTAAAGTGTGGTAACGTGTTCAAATGCTTGAAAGAAAATTATTTATGGTTATTTAATATAAAGTTTAATCTAGGAATGTGCTGATAAAATATAACTTTGATTATTTCATTTGATGAAATTTCATGACGACAAGAGTTCCGTTTTCAGTGCATCAATCGTTATATAACACTCACAACTACTAAAAGTGGGTTACTTATATAGTAAGAATTGCAAATAGCTATGTCACTTGTTTATTTGTTAGAGAACCTGCAAATGTAACAAGTACAGCCATGATAATTTTTGTTTTTGTTTATATTTCGTTTATTCTCAACTACATCGACGGACACGCAAACAAGTTCCCACCAAAATAAATTCCCCCCTCCCTCCCACCCCTCAGCCCCCTACGCCCAACCATCATCTTCAAGAATTCGTAAGACGCTCTTCATCCTCATCATCATCATCTGCATCATCGTCATCATTATCATCAACGTGACACATCTCCCATCCTTCCCATCACCTTCCATTATTCCCTCACCACCCTTCCATCTTTTTCATTACGTTTCACTCTTACCTTGTTTCCCAACCCCCCTTCCTCCACATTCCTCTCCAGGGTTCTCCCCCTACCCTGCTCCTGGTCAAATGAACCACCCTCCCCTCCCCTTCCCCAAGTTATTGGGACAACGCTCCAGAACTCATCACACAGTAATAACACTTGTCTGCTTGATTCATCTCGCACACAGGGTGCCCAGAAATGTGTAAAAGAATGCGTACGAGAATGCCTCCTCCACCACCACTACCACCACCACCTCCTCCTCCTCCTCATCCTCCTCATCCTCCTCCTCCCCCCATCCCAGGGAGGCTACGTCCATCTCGTAAGCCCCTATTTGCTCGGCAGGTTCAAGTACGTGATTGAATCAGATAACCTTTTTTTTTGAACAGACGCCTGATTGGTATCTGGGAGATTTAGTCGTAGTGATAAGTTTGTGTAAAAATATACTGCAATATAATAATAACTAATAATAATAATAATAATAATAATAATAATAATCTAATAATAATAATAATAATAATAATAATAATAATAACAATAAAAAAAATCACGAGTCGCTAAAATTGTGAAAAAATCCAGTTAGTATACGTGAATATATATCTATATATATTATATATATATATATATATATATATATATATATATATATAGCATATATATATATATACATATATATATATATATATATATATATATATTATATATATATATATATATATATATATATATATATATATGAATATACAAATATATATTTACACTCGCGTCAGTGTGGGTTTTTTCGCCAATATAATAATAATATAATAATAATAATAATAATAATAATAATAATA
The DNA here is from genome assembly GCF_015104395.2 of Macrobrachium nipponense. Lineage (NCBI taxonomy): Eukaryota > Metazoa > Arthropoda > Malacostraca > Decapoda > Palaemonidae > Macrobrachium > Macrobrachium nipponense. The sequence goes on from NC_061108.1 coordinate 138,295,026, forward strand.
ATAATATAATAATGATAATATTAATAATAAAAGTTTTTTCATACATGTACCTATTCATACACGTTACCAGACAGGTAAGGAATGGCTAAAAAATAAATAACTAAGTAAAAATATAAACATTTGAGACAAAATTAATAAATCAATAGCAAAATATCATATTCCTAAGCTGCCAAAGAAAAGGTGATAGAAATTTTAAAGGCAAACAAGCAACTTGAAGCAGTTAATGAATTCACAAATATGATGAGAGAGAGAGAGAGAGAGAGAGAGAGAGAGAGAGAGAGAGAGAGAGAGAGAGTCCCAAAATGTGATCAGACGCTTTCCGAACGATCACCTTGAAAAAATATATTGAACATAAAAACAGAGAGAGAGATGAGAGAGGAGAGAGTGAGGAGAGAGAGAGAGAGAGAGAGAGAGCTGACCGATTAAATTTTCCTCTTTAATATTCTGAGGACAAGTTAATACTCCATTCACTTAAGCCACCCATCATTAATTGTTGCAATTTGCATAAGGCGATGAAGTTCAAATATAACCTTAGTCTAAGTTAAGAAAATAAAACCTCCTGCCGATGAGATACTCTCTCTCTCCTCTCTCATCTCCTCTCTCTCTCTCTCTCTCTCTCTCCTTTTAAGATAAAAATAGTATATAAATAGATATATATATATATATATATATATAATATATACTATATATATATATATATATCTATATATATACTAATAATATATATTAAAATACTTATAAATATAAACATACAAAATCTCCCGGTAAAACGATTCATCCATCTCTCTCTTCTCTACTCCTCTCTCTCTCTAACCTCTCTCTACTCTATACTCCTCTCTCTCTCTCTCTATCTTTTAAGAAAATAATATATAATATATAATATAATATATATATATATATCTATATATATATATATATATATATATATATTATATATATATATATATATATATATATATATATATGTAATATAATACTATATATATAAATATACATATAGTGGATCCTGGTTAAACAGCCCGATTCGATTCATCTCTCTCTCTCTCTCTCTCTCTCTCTCTCTCTCTCTCTCTCTCTCTCTCCTCTCCTTTTAAGTTACTCAAGGACCCCTTACCCGGGACCCACTATAATATATATACAGCGAGTCCTGGTTTAACCGCCCGATTCGATCCATTTAGTCGACTCGAATTATGTGTCGTGCGCTAATGTCCACCACTCAGCAATAATGACAATAATGGCCAGATGACTTCTGATAATTGCTGATAATGTCTGCGTAGTCGAGATTCTTCATCATCATCTTCCGCGTCCTCTCTCTCTCTCTCTCTCTCTCTCTCTCTGTGATTTGGAGTGTTCTAGGATTGATAATGTAATAGATCTTTTCCCATTGTAAAATAGGAAAATAACTACACGAAAAAAGGAGTAAAAAGTAAAATGTAAAACAGGTAAACCACAGAAAATTGAGGGAGAAATATATACCTAAAAAAAATTTTTAAATTAAATAACTGATAAATAGATAGCTAGCGAGACAGAGAGCAATTCTCTCCTGCCACTTTTGAGTTTGAAAGTTGACTTGGAAATATACATAGACTGTCCTTAAAGAGAGAGAGAGAGAGAGAGAGAGAGAGAGAGAGAGAGAGAGAGAGAGAGACTACCACTCTATCCATAAGTACTGTGTTAACAAGTCGCTCACTCCATAAATACTGAGTTTACAAGTGACTTACGCCATACATACTGAGTTATACATAATGTGTTTACAAAGTCACTCACTCTATAAATACAGTGTTTACAAGTCACCCACTTCTTAAATAATGTGTTTACAAGTTACCCACTTCATAAACACTGTGTTTACAAGTCACCCACTCCATAAATACTGTGTTTACAAGTCATAAACGCGATGTTTACAAGTTACCCACTTCATAAATACTGTGTTTACAAGTCACTCACTACATAAATACTGTGTTTACAAGTCACCCAATTCAAAAGTACTGTGTTTACAAGTCCCTCACTCCATAAATACTGTGTTTACAAGTCACTCACTCCATAAATACTGTGTTTACAAGTCACTCACTTCATAAACACTGTTTACAAGTCACTCACTCCATAAATACTGTGTTTACAAGTCACTCACTCCATAAATACTGTGTTTACAAGTCACCCACTCCATAGATACTGTGTTTACAAGTCACCCACTCCATAAATACTGTGAACCGAGTCCCCCTTCGTCATTTAATCACCGCGTATTACGTTCAGAAAACTCCCACCACATCAACCCTGCCATACCTTCTGCAGAAGGCGAGACCTAAATTGCTCCACTTACAAAAGTGTTACACACCACTCGGGTGTGACAATCATCTGACTGAGCCTTGAGGGAAAGAGAGAGAGAGAGAGAGAGAGAGAGAGAGAGAGAGAGAGAGAGAAACCTAACATTTTACAGTCAGATATATTTTCTGGAGCAGAACACAAGAACGGCTTATTGAAATGAGAGAGAGAGAGAGAGAGAGAGAGAGGCTAATTCTAGCATTTTAGTCAAATTTATTCTCTAAAGAACGACTGATAGGTACAAAGGAGAGAGAGGAGAGAGAGAGAGAGAGAGAGAGAGAGAGAGAGAGAGAGAGAGAGAAATGCTAACATTTTAGTAGATATATTCTCTAAAGAACGACTGATAAGCACAAATAAGAGAGAGAGAGGAGAGAGAGAGAGAGAGAGATGAGAGAAATAGCTAACATTTTAGTCAGATATATTCTCTAAAGAACGACTAATAGGCACAAATGAGAGAGAGAGAGAGAGAGAGAGAGAGAGAGAACTATCCTAATAACTGGTATAAATGTATAGGGAAAAAGGCCTCAGAAGAGGTATGCTCATACAAAGTTCAAGTGACGCACTCAACGTAAAGTTGAAAAGAGCATACCCACTTGCCTGAGCCAAGGATGGTTAGAGCCACCCCACCGAACATCCTAATATATCGGGAAAACTTACTGATAACCTTTATTGTCGAAATAGGGCAAATAAGAGCGATGAGAAATTCGAAGTATCTAAAAAAAAAAAATAAAAATAAAAAACTGCTGAGGCAAGCAAACAGTATCAAGCATCAACTATTAAGTTATTTCCCGTCAAATCCATTCTAGTAAAGATATTAAATGTGTATATATATCTATATTTTTTATATATACCATATACATATATACATGTATATGGTATATACATATACATATATATATAATGTATATATATACATATACATATATAATATATATATATATATATATATATATATATATATATATATATATATATATACAGGAGCCTCAATTTATCCCAACATTACTACTAAACCCGTTAGTAAAAAGAAAAACATAACCTATAGCAAAAGAAACAAAAAAAAGACATAAAGCAAACGCCCCCCCCAAACAAAAAAAAAAAAAAAAACAAAAACAAAAAAAAAAAAACAAAAAAAAAAAAAAGCAGACCGACCCAGCAGGAGCATTAGCGACAAAGACCTTCCGCCTGCAGTAAGAATAAGTCGCGCACACCACCACCACCAGCAGACGTAGAGGGCGAACAGAATAAACTGGAAAGGACCTCCTCCTCCTCCTCCCCTCCTCCTCCTCCTCCTCCTCCTCCTCCTCCTCCTCCTGGTGGTGGTGTGGTGGTGGTGGTGGTGGCGTTGTTGCAAGAAGGGTAAAATTTAAATCCACTCTTTAATCCTCTTCTTGCCTGTCTTCCGCCATCCAATTGCAATCAATCAATCAACGAGGTTTTTGTTTATTGGCTTAATTGGAGGCTGAGTGAGGCAAGGAGGAGGAGGAGCAGCAGAGGGAGGGGAGGAAGGAGGAGGGCAGAGGAAGGAAGGAGGAGGAGTAGGAGGAAAAGGAAAGAAGAGGGAGAGGGAGGAGAAGGAAAAGGAGGAAGAGGTGGAAGGGAAGAAGATGTTAAGGGGAAGGAATATAAGAGTAAGAAGAAGAGGGAGGGAAGGAAGGGAGGGAGGAAGGGAAAAGGGGAAAGGAAGGGGGAGGGGAAAAGAGGAAGAAGGAGTTAGGAGAAAAGGAAAGAAAAAAAAAGTATGGGAGGGGGAGGGAAGGAAGATAGAGAAGAGGAAGATGTAGAAGGGAAGGATATAAGAGTAAGAAGAAGAGGGAGGAAGAAGAAGAGGGAGGAAGAAAGAAGAAGGAGGAAGAAGGGGGAAGAAGAGGAGAAGGAGTGAGGAGAGAAGAGGACAGAAGAAGATGGGGAGGAGGGAAGAGGAAGAAGAAGAAGAAGAAGAAGGGGAGAAGGGAAGAAGAGGTAGGGGGAAGAGGAGAAAGAAGAAGAAGAAAACTGAGAGAGAGAGAGAGAGAGAGAGAGAGAGAGAGAGATTAAGAGACCAAACCAGACACCTGTTTACGCCGAGGACTACAAATAAGTAAACACCAATATTATTAATTTTTTTTCTTTAAACATAAACAAGGCAAAATCGCTCATCAGCGCCTCTCTGACACTGCATGAATTGATGCTCGCCGACCAAGACCAGGAATACCGTTACCAGCGACTGCCTCATCTCCTGCCCTTTTATTAAGTATTATTATTTACTTACCGCAAATATCAACCTCGTTGACGGACAACGAACGCGGACGCGGAAAAGAAATCCGCGTCGTGATTCTCGAATAATTCCTCGTCATATTTGCGAGTTTGCTCGGAGGACGCTTTTGGGGGAGTCGGCGTCACTCGCTCGTCAATAGTTGACTCGACGGATGGCGACGAGAAGAAACACTCGAGGATTGCCCAGCGAATTATTATTATTATTATTTGCGATTTTGTGGTGATCGCTTCTGCGTTATAAATCTTGATTTCGAGCGAATAATTTTTGTAGTGTTGCTCGCTTCGGCATTATAAATCCGGACCTCCAGCGAATTATTTGTCTTATTTCTCGGTCCGGTATTATAAATGTAGACCTCCAGCGAATTATTTTTCTTGTGTTGCTCGCTTTTGCATTATAAATCTTGATTTCCAGCGAATCATTGTCCTTGTGTTGCTCGCTTTTGCATTATCAATCTTGGACCTCCAGCGAATTATTTTCCTTGTGTTGCTCGCTTCGGCATTATAAATCTGGACCGCCAGCGAATTATCTTCCTAGTGTTGCTCGCTTCGGGATTATAAATCTGGACCGCCAGCGAATTATTTTTCTTGATTTCCAGCGAATTACTTGCTTTTTAGCGCTGCTCGCTTCGGCGTTATAATTCTTCGCCGGAAAATAATTAGGAGCGTTTTAAACGAGACATCATAATAATTACTTCGTATCTTTCGCTAGGACCGAAAGGGAGATGAGTCTATTCACGGCGCGTAATAATGATTTCATCTTCGTCATATACGCAATATACAGTTTGCCTGTGCATTACTCACAAGGGGGGAGGGGGAGAGAGAGAGAGATACTAAAGAAGAGAGAGAGCAGTGAGACGAGAGAGTAGAGAGAGAGAGAGAGGAGAGAGAGAGAGAGTTACAGGGATTAGGGTGTCTCAAAAGACTATTTTAGTCCTAGTGATTTTGTCTGTGAGAGAGAGAGAGAGAGAGAATGTATCAGAGTAAAACCTATGTTCTGCTGAGAGAGAGGAGAGATTAGGAGACCGAGAGAGAGAGAGAGAGAGAGAAATAAAAGAGAGGAGAGAGAGAGAGAGAGAGAGAGAGAGACAGACAGACAGACAGACAGACAGACAGAATGTATTACAGTAAAATCCCATGTTCTACTGAGAGAGAGAGAGAGAGAGAGAGTGTGTATCAGAGCCAAATCTATGTTCTAGTGAGAGAGAGAGAGAGAGAGAGAGAGAGAGAGAGATTGAGAGAGACCCCTACTCTCGGAGCAAAAAAAAAAAATAAATAAATAAAAATAAAAAATAAAAGCCATGTTCTTCTTGTCGTCCTCCAGGGAGCGCGATGTCTTCCTCGTCTGAAAGTCGATGATCCACCTGACGTAACCTAATCATGCATTCATCCTACCTCATTAAGTCTATTAACTATGCACCTCTTCAGCTCTCAGCTCTCAGCTCAGCTAGCTATTGCTTCATCTGGATCTGCGTGCGTTCATGACGAGAGACTAGGGAGGCTTGGCAGAAAACAGTCTTCGATGCGGATTATCGAAGATAAACTAACTCTTTACAAGATGAGCTTGGCGCGTTCATGACGACACTCGGAGGCACGGCAGAAAACAGTCTTCGATGCGGGTTTTCTAAGATAAACTGACTTACTAGATGTGGGTGTCCTATGCGCGTTCTGGACGAGACTCGGAGGCCTGGCAGAAAACAGTCTTCGATGCGGGTTTTCTAAGATAAAGTGACTCTTGCGAGATGTGGATGTGTCGCGCGTTCATGACGAGACTCGCAGGGACTTGCAGAAAACGGTCTTCGATGCGGATTCTCGAAGATGAACCGACTCATACAAGATATGCTTCTGGGAAGCAAGCACGCGTTACAGCATCATTTAAAGTTATTCATAATTCATTACACATTCATTATCAGAATGAATAGTGAATTATGATGAAGTGAACTTAATTTGACGAAAACAAATAAAATTAAATCTAGTTACTTCTAACACTCAAAGTTTATTTTCATTAAGCAGTGTATTCTACCAAAGGAACCTTCAGATTTCCTTCAATTTCATTTTCAAGTTCAGTTAAAAGTGAAAATATCCGTTTCTTAACAGGAAACTTATAAAAAGTACCACTGGATAAAGCAGATTTTAATCGGATGATACCCATATGGAAGGAGAAACATGGATATAAGCGAACCGAAAATAAATTGTAAATGAACCAAACATGACGAAAGACTTTGGAATGAGAAAAATGGACCTTAAAGGGAAGGTAATAATTAAGGAAAGTTGCTTACACACAGGGCACGAGGAAGAAATTAAACATATTACGAAAGCTGGTGTTAAAAAAATTATCCTGTCCCATATAGAAAAGAGTGCAAAACCTAATCTGATGGAGGTATCATGAATATCAAATGCCTTCCCATAAATCTGAAACTAGTATGTACTGTAGTCACCAATTTAGCGAGCCGAAATGTCAGTGTGATTATCGATTTGCGAAAAATTGAAAATATAGTTTTTCTGTAGAGCGTTAGCAAAAGTGGTACACATAGAATTTTCAAATATTCCATGGTATTTGAAGTCATGCATTAGTACAGGCCAACAAAAACAGTCTGTAAGCTGTAGGATGCTTATCTCAACGTTGTGTGTGTTTGTTTGTTTGTTTGTATAGTGTTTTTACGTTGCATGGAACCAGTAGTTATTCAGCAACGGGACCAACGGCTTTACGTGACTTCCGAACCACGTCGAGAGTGAACTTCCATCACCAGAAATACACCTTTCTCACACACCTCAATAGAATGCCCGAGAATCGAACTCGCGGCCACCAAGGTTGCAGGCCAAGACCGTACCGACCACGCCACTGAGGCGCTAACTCAACGTTGTGGGTTCATCTTGAATTTTCAAATGTCCTTTTCCCATTCTTAGATTAATTTTTTGGGAATCAAAAACATTTTTATTCTATCAAACACATAAATTAATTTTTTTATGCCAGTTTCATTCCGAAAGTTGTATAATTTCTCAAAATTGTCACGGTTTATATTCTCTTCAGAATCAATGAACTTGTTCAACCTAAATGACCAGAAAGTAGTTCTTTCTCTACATTCCAAAGTAATATTTGCAAGGGTTCTGTAGGCATTACAAAGGAATAACATTGTGTACCTCCTATTTTCCTTATGGGTACAGCTTAATGTCAAACACCCTTCGAGTAATGTCGCACTCAAAATAAGGCAAGCAGAACCTAATTTCACAAAAGGGTCGTGGCTTTTATTTAAAAAAAAAAAAAAAAAAAATTGAAAAAAATGTACAAAAACAAAACTTTCCTCGTGAAATTGTTAAAAAAAAAAAAATTTAAACGTTTCACAAAAACAAGAAATTCCGTGATTTAAAATAACGATTTAAAAAAATGAGCAAATGACATCTGAGAATTCAAGATGAAACTACAACGTAAAGAAATTACTTCACAACTTACAGACTCCGTTATATGGGTATGAATGATTTCGTGACTTTAGTCCCTTAGAATATTAGAAACTCCAATCATACACAATGGTACAGGAAAAAATCTATAGAGTAGAACTTGTATGTGAATCAGCGGTAAAAAAATATACATATATAAAATAATTCTTTATGTTTATTCAGGTGTAAGTTATCTCTTCTTGTGAATTATAAATATTATAACGAATCATAGCATAATTTTAGCTTACTTTAATATATGTCTCACATATTTGCTTTACTGAAATAGGATATGGTACGTAATTGTAATATATATATATATATATATATGTATATATATATATATATATATATATATATATATATATATATGTGTGTGTGTGTATATATATATATATATGTGTGTGTGTGCATGTGTGTGTGTGTGTGTGTGCATGTGTGTGTGTGTACACAGACACACACACACGACACCTGAATAGGAAACCTATTTCACCACCACCATTATCATCCTCCAAGGAATATGTAGCGGAGTGGCCTACCGCGACACAAGTGATAATTTATCAGATGGCAGTTTAAATGAATCAATTAAGTGGGTTGGAGAGGGTGGGGGGGACAGGTAAGAGAGGGCGTTTAGAGGAAGTGGTATACATATCTAATCAAGTGCCCGGGTACCTCTACACCCTTACCCACCCCAACAAACACCACCTCTGGGGGACCTTGATCTCTACCCTGGCATCACACCTGGTTTAATGGCATGGGTATAAGAAGTGAGTAGGGGGCCAAGAATACTAGCCCTCCCAGCCCATTTCCAAGCAAGTTCCACTGGGTCTTATACCCGGGTCTCAATCCCTATCTCCTGTAAGGCTCCATTGGGTCTTATACCCAGGTCTCAGTACCTATCTCTTATAAAGGCCCAATGGGTCTTATACCCGGGTCTCAAGCCCCATACCCTGCAAGGCCCCATTTGGTCTTATACCCGGGTCTCAAGCCCCATCTCTTGTAAAGGCCCCATTGGGTCTTATACCCGGGTCTCAAACTCCATCTCTTCTAAATGCCCCATTGGGTCTTATACCCGGGTCTAAAACCTCATATCCTGTAAAGGCTCCAATGGGTCTTATACCCGAGTCTCAAGCCCCATACCCTCAAGGGCCGCATTGGGTCTTATACCCGGGTCTCAAACTCCATCTCTAGTAAAGGCCCAATGGGTCTTATACCAGGGTCTCAAGCCTCATCTCCTGTAACAGCTCATTGGGTCTCAAGTCCCATTACCTGTTAAGGCCCATTGAGTCTTGTATCTGGTTCTGAAGCTGGAAAGCCAATAGACAATTGAATGAATTTAATGAAATCAATTCACAAACGGAGTTCCATTAGCTGATCGGCCTCAACACTTACCGAAGACATGGAAATGGACGAATCGTCAATTTCTCTTATATATGCATTGGCACACATTTCAAACTGGCATATTTAAATCTCTGTCAATCGATTACATAGCTAATGTTGATGTTTTATGAAGAGAAGGAAAGCTACTTACCGAATACACTCTCTCTCTCTCTCTCTCTCTCTCTCTCTCTCTCTCTCTCTCTCTCTCTCTCTCTCTCTCTCTCTCTCTCTCTTCGCAATTTAGAGGTATCGAGAATTCTAACCCAAGCATGGCTCTCTCTCTCTCTCTCTCTCTCTCTCTCTCTCTCTTCTCTTCGTAATTTAGAGATATCGAGAATTCTAACCCAAGCATGGCTCTCTCTCCCACTGTCCTCGTACTCTCTCTCTTCGTAATTTAGAGGTATCGAGAATTCTAACCCAAGCATGGCTCTCTCTCTCTCTCTCTCTCTCTCTCTCTCTCTCTCTCTCTCTCTCTCTCTCTCTCTTCGTACTTTAGAGATATCGAGAATTCTAACATAAGCGTGGCTCTCTCTCCTACTGTCCTCGTACTCTCTCTCTTCTCTCTCTCTTCTCTCTCTCTCTCTCTCTCTCTCTCTCTCAGGTAGGAGTGCCTCACCTCATCAGCCTATGTCAATACCTGGGCCTAATCGCCAGCTGGGCCAAGTCAAGTGGTCCCAGAGAGGCAAATCATTTATAAGCTACAAAATCTAAAGTTACAAGAGAAGATGCGATGCATAACTACCCAAGAACAATTCTCTTTTTTATTCATTAATTTATTTCTTCTTTTTCAATAAGCGAGATCTCTTCTTTCTGTATTTCCCTTTACCTCCTCTTTACTTATTTCTTTATGAACACCATTATATTCATTATTATTATTATTATTATTATTATTATTATTATTATTATTATTATTTTATTATTCAGATGAAATCTACTCATATAGAATAAGTCCACCACAGAGGGCCATAGACTTGCTCCTGTGGTGGGCTTGTTCTATATGAATAGATTTCATTTCTGAATAATAATAATAATAATAATAATAATAATAATAATAATAATAATAATAATCAATAATAATAATAATAATAATAATAATAATAATATAATAATATAGAATTAAAGAAAAAGATATGCAAATAACCACTTATATAATACTGTTTGTGATTATGATTTGTAAAGCAACGATAAACATACGATAAAGATAAAAAAAACATGATAAGAATAACCAAATTAAGGAGATAATGTAAAAATGGATACACGGCCAATAGTAGTAAAGACAATAATGAAAAAATAATAAACATTAAAACAACAATAAAAATGACTAAATAGGGAACTTAATTTAAAAAATGGAAACACTGCCAACTCAAAATAAGCCAACCAACCAAAAACAAAATAAAGATTAAAACACAATATACAAAAATGTCTAAATTATGGAGATAATTAAAAAAATCAAAACTCAAAATAAAAAATGAGCATAAAAGGGATTCCGAAAATTATATATATATATATATATATATATATATATATATATATATATATATATATATATATATATATATACATATCACTGTACTAATATATACTCTGTGATCATGATTTTAATCAGCAGAAACAGCAACAATTAAAACAAGATAAAAACGATAATAAAAATAAATAAATTAGGGAGATAATTCTTTAAAAAAATAAGCCAACATAAATCAGCAACAACATAAACAAAGATTAAAAAACAAATATAAAAACGTCTAAATTATGGAAATAATTTTTTTTCGAAAATGGAGACAAGGCCAACTAAAACATATATCTAAAAAAATAAAACAGAGCATAAAAGTGATTTCGATACATTGGGATGACACGGTTCTGGAAATTCTCATATGACTGGTAATGAAATTATTCGCGCACAATATGAAGGATAACGAAAATAAAACGGGAATTGAATGAACGCGGCAAAAATACGAGCTAATAATTGGAATGCTTCCAACAAAATCAATTTGTAAATACTGCGCTCCAAAGCAAAACTAAAACGTACTTTATATCATATGGAATTTCGTGTATATATATGTATGTGTATATATATATGTATGTGTATATATACTATATATATATATATATATATATATATATATATATATATATATATATATATATATATATATATATATATATATATAGGCTATATAACATGCAAATACATATATATGTAACATGTATACATATAATATATATATATATATTATTTAGTGTGATATATATTTATTTTACATATATATAGAATATATATCTATAGATATATATATATATATATATATATATATATCTATATATTCACATTATCTTATATATAATATATATATGTAATTATTCAATTATCTTATATAGTTATATATAGATATATATCTATATCTATATATATATATATATATATATATAGATATGGTATGTATATACATGAAACTTCTAGAAAAATAGAACCAACTATCGCATCCACATTCATATATAAACTACTTAATAAGTAAATGAAACCCCTATGCAAGAAACTACCACAATACCCACTGGGTCCTATACCTACACAGAAGTCTCATTAGCAACACGTTAAACCATATTGTACAGACTCTACCATTCACCTCTGTAGGTCGCAAGCAATATCATAGATTCCTACGAACCACTTCATTGCAACTAGAAAAACATTATCTCTCAACGACTCAAAATTCCATCTTACTTCAGGTCCATGTATACCACCTAGAAGGAGCCTAGGATGGATTCAGTAGGAAATGCCAATGAATTTGGGATTCTACCGCACAGTATCCCGAGGCAAAGGAACACCTAGTGGATGGTTGTGAACCCCTTGGATGTGGAAAAAAGCCACTAAAGTGGTGGATGAACCTCCTGCTCGTTTGAGACCAGGATAAATATTCCTACTTAAAAATATTATTTCTCTGTTTTTCTTTTACCAATCACAGAGGACTGCTTACTATGAAGCAACAGAAATGTCAGGCTTTGCCTGTAGTCTAAAATTCAATTTATATTTAGAAATAATGATATATCCATTGTGTCATACAAATCCACAATTATATAGTAAAAGTATATTACTGATATAATTGTGGATTTTTATTACGCAGATTGTTCTTCACGAGATTGTGAATTTCGTAACGATATAACCATCATTATAATTTGCTCTATGATTTATCATTTAAAGAATTATTATTCAGCATAATTATCACAAAATAAAATCTTCTGTAAAAAAAAAAAAACAGATCGAAGCAGAATTTCTAAAATACCAACGAAAGTAGCGAAGTTGAAACGTCTAGACAAAAATGTATAACACACAAACAGGCCTATTTCGACAAGTGTATTCAAAATATGGCAAAATTTTTCTCTCCCACAAACTTCAAACAGCCAATAGCTGTTGGCGTAGTCTAGATCAGATCTGTAAAATCAAAGGATTTCACGGGTGACGTTATAGGAATCAATAACATTTCTTATATAAATTTTCAAAATACTGACATTTCCGTCTTGTTTTTTTTTTAATAGTGAACTAGATGCTCCTCCATTTGGTCATTATATGAAGGTTGATTTTTCATTAATTTTTCATATTTGAACAACAAAAGCAAAAGGTAAATGTATAACGATTTTTACTATATTAATTTTGAGTAAATTATGCAAATGGAATGATGTATGCGTGCTTGCGTACGTGCGTAAGTAATTGCATGATCAAGCGGCCTGGATGCAATAGTACTCAAAATATAATTCCAAGGTAGTAGCATAATTCACACCTGACTCAAAAGATATTCATGGAAACAACTGATGTTAATTTAAATGAGATATGCTATCAAAACCTTACTGAAGATTATCGTCAATTACCATAAAATCCCAGTTCCCTTGCTACGAGTTATTTAAGCAAATATTTTCAGAACATTCCTGTGTACACGAAATAACCAAGGCTGTTGGTCGCGTTCAACAAGAAAGCCTCAAGGCACCATCTTCTACTTCCGAACTTACTTTTAAAGGTTTATTTAAGGAATCTTAAATGAGCTGCGGGAATCATGCCCGTTCGTATACGTGCTTTGAATACTTGTTTTAGGGACTTTTCATTTGCATAATTTACTCAAAATAATATAACAAAAATCATTATACAATGA
>NC_061108.1:138321045-138326045 GCF_015104395.2 Macrobrachium nipponense
ACTGAGTAACATGGGCCGAGGCTGATAGTTTTATACAGCATTATACGCTGTACAGAAAACTCGATTGCGCTGAAGAAGTTTCGGCTCATTGTTTACTTGTTTTAATTGTCTACTTTTTTTCAGGCACAAATCCAAAAATTGTTTTACTTTTACCTGTCATTGTAATATATCCATTTAATACCTTCTCTTCAGGAAACAAAACCAAAAACCCAAAGGAATGTTTGATTTTTTCATAATGAGACAATTTCATTCTCGTTATTTTATTTATTAATACAGATTTTCGGCATTATGCCAAGCACTGGGGCAACTAAGGCCAATCAGCGCTGAAACGGATATAGACAGTAAAAGGTTTGAAAGGTGTAACAGGAGGAAAACCTCAAATCAGTTGCACTATGAAACAATTGTTAGGAGAGGGTTGAGGAAAGTAAGATGAAAGAGAATATGAACGGAGGGATAGTAAAAGGAACGAAAAGTAGTTGCAGCTAGGGGCCGAAGTGACGCTTCAAAGAACCTTAAGTAATGCCTACGGTGCACCGAATGAGGTGCACTGACGGCACTAAACCCCCTTAGGGGATTTTTAGTTATTCATTTATTTACTCGACAAAATAGCATCAACTATTTGCGTCTTTCCTCGGTAGTTTCAGCTTTCAAAACGATTTGATTACCATAATACATTTCCCAATTAGGTTTATTATATATTGTATATATTGTATGCAAGACAATGAGTACTTTTATCAGCAAAAAACAAAACCATCACAATATTGCCAACAATAAATTCCCAGGCAAACGCCCAAAATAAAGCAAGTAGATTAGCTCGGTAAAAAAACCTTGAGTAAGAGAGAGAGGAGAGAGAGAGAGAGGACGAGAGAGAGAGAGAGAGAGAGAAAATTTCCCGAGTGTGAGAGAGACGATGAGAGAGAGATAGAGAAGAGATGTGAGAAAGAGAAGAGAAGATAATAACTGTGAGAGAAAGAGAGAGAAGATAATAACGAGAGGAATATGGAGAAAGAGAGAGAGAGAGAGAGAGAGAGAGAGAGAGAGAGAGAGAGAGAGAGAGAGAGAGAGAGAGAGAGCAAATAATATTATCATGAGAGACGGGAGGAGACATGGCCCCCTCGAAGAACTTTTTTGACAGAATAACCGACTCGTATTTGGAAAGATGACATTCTGGCCTTCAAACTGTCACTTTGCCTTGACAACTGAGCAGTGGCACTATGGGAAATGTTGGCTTCATAATAATAATAATAATAATAATAATAATAATAATAATAATAATAATAATAATAATATAATAATAATTGAAAAATGACCATCGGATGGATTTCAAAAACAGTAGGCTTATATACAAAAGCAACAAAATTAGTCACAGGAGGGTAGTAGAAGGTGCACTTATCAGAGAGATTAAAGTAATTGAAGGAAACAAAGGTTTTACCTCAGAAGATCCCATAAGCCGAGCTTTGATATTAAAAGAAGCTAAGATTGACCCTGCTGACCTGGAGATTAGGTTTCCTGCCCAACAGACTTTTGGTGACCACACCCTTACCACAAGGGTGAATCCCATTGACCATCAGCTCAGGATATCAGAGCGACAAGAGGGGATTGGCAAGTCTCAAGAAAACCAGAACAGCCATCACATAAATGACAGCTCAACGAGAAGAAGTTCCAGAAGACTGCTGGGCCTTGACCCAGGCTCACATCCCAAACATCTCTTGAGAATGGGCCACAGAAGGGCCTGAAAGTACTCGAGTGTGGAGTAAAACCAAATGTAAATACTTAGAAGTAAACAAGTTACAAAGTGATTTTGTGGGTTTCTTTTTCAATCTTCAGAAGAAAACTGAAAGAAGTTTTTGTTTGGTTTAATAATAATAATAATAATAATATGTACCATTTTATGAGGACCGTAAATGTCATCTTATTGTAGCATGGAATAATAATAATAATAATAATGATAATGATAATGATAATAATAATAATTCAAAGAAAATTCATAATCACACGAGTCAATAAAATGGGAAATTAAATCCACAGTAGTATTATACGTGTTTGGTTTTATTATATAAAATATATCTTTTAAATATCAAAACCAAACACGCATACTACTGTGGATTTATTTTCCGAATAATATAATGATAACAATATTAATATCTACCTTTACTAAACAGCCCGTATGGATATTTTTCGCCCCTGATACAACGACTATTCGAAATCTTCAGGTATAAATCCTGTATTGAAATTGACCTTATAGGTCATTTGAAACATATGTCACCAGGTCGATCACTTCTGCTAATTTCTTCAAGAACCTGTTCATATCAATCTAGGGTATTTTAGTATAACTTTTACCACATAACTCTGAAGAGAGAGAGAGAGAGAGAGAGAGAGAGAGAGAGAGAGAGAGAGAGAGAGAGAGAGAGAGAGAGAAATGCCGTAAAAGCATGGAATGACCAAGATAACAAGTAAATTACCAGGCACTGTAAAAGCAACGGAATGACAGCAATAACAAACAAGTTAACAGCAATGGAATGACCACGTATAACAAACGACAATTTAGTAGCAATAAAATGACCAGGATAACATAGCAATGGAATGACCAGGATAACAAAGAAGTTGATAGCAATGGAATGACCGAGATAACGAAGTAAATTACCAGACACTGTGAAAGCAATGAAATAACAGCAATAACAAACAACAAGTTGACAGCAATGGAATGACCGCGTATAACAAACAATTTAATAGCAATGGAATGACCACGATAACAAAGAATTTAATAGCAATGGAATGACCACGATAACAAAGTGAATAGCAATGGAATGACCACGATAACAAAGTGAATAGCAATGGAATGACCACGATAACAAAGTGAATAGCAATGGAATGACCACGATAACAGAGTTAATAGCAATGGAATGACCACTATAACAAACAACCGAGTCAGCGGCGACGACGCTGAAAGGAAAAGGAGCGGAACCCAACAAAGAATGGACAAGTGGGACATCATCAACCAGGAATCCATTCCTTGTTTCCCTTTACCGCAACAGATGTGAGCCTGGAACGGGCGAGGGGAAAGACGGGAGGTGCGTAAGGGGGATATGTGAGGGGATGGTGGTATGTATAGGGGAGGGAGAGGAGAGTTTAAGGCTGTAAACAGCTGCCGAGTGTGATTAATGCGTCTTTAATAGCGAGTAAGTGTGTTATCGTTGCTTTTGTATATAAACAAAACTGCGGAGGGGGACACACACGTACAAGTCCGCGGGACACATGGAAGAGGGGGGGGCGGGCGGGGGGAAGGAGGAGGGGGGGGAGGAGGAGGAGGATGAATAGAGACATGGTAAGGGACGTGATGATTGATCAGCGAAAAAGGAAGGACTGGAAAAAAGAGGAGATAGATATAAGTGATAACTTAATAATGGCGAAGGTCAAAGACGGCGAAGGAAGGACGGAAATAAAGGAAGTGGAGACGAAAGAAGAAGAAATGGATAGGAATAAAAAGGAGTGAAAATAAAAGCAATGATAAAAGTAGATGACAATGCAATACATAGGAAAACAATGAATAACGGCAATGGAAGACGATAAAAGGGAAAAATGAAAAACGAAAGAAATAAACGCTAGAGATAATTCATAAAGAAACCTATGAGAGAAAATTCAGTAGAAAACGAACAATAGTTATTGGATATAATTGAAATCTGCTAAAGGAGTTAAACTTTTCTCACCGAAAAGAACGAGAGAGAGAGAGAGAGAGAGAGAGAGAGAAACGAAAACTTCAACCCCCAACAAGTAAACACCGAAATAATTGACAAGAGAGAGAGAGAGAGAGAGAGAGAGAGAGAGAGAGAAACGTTACCCCAAAAAAGTTAAAATGCCGAAAAGACTGACAAAAGAGAGAGAGAGAGAGAGAGAGAAGAGAGAGAGAGAGAGAGAGAAATTTCACCCCCTCAAAAAAGGTAAATACTGAAAAGATTGACAGAGAGAGAGAGAGAGAGAGAGAGAGAGAGAGAGAGAGAGAGAGAGAGAGAGAATTGAAGGCTTCATGACACTCCCCCGTCATCGACAAAATAAACAGAAACAAAACAAAAAATAAAAAAAAGCCCTAACGCTGTTAAAGGGCTTCACAACGACCGCCAGCTAATGCCCCCAAAGCCCTGATCGCATCTTACCCGAAAGTTTAACAGGTCCTAAACGAATGAATCAACTTTCGGGGCCCAGAAATATTAAGCGCCGCCCCAACCCCCCCCCCAACCCAACTCCTCCCAAAAGTTATAATCTAGTCTAAGCTTCGTTACACCTGTAAAATCATTAAAAAGATACCTGGTGTATGCATACGGATGGACCGAGCGGCGCTGTGGGATAAAGTTGACAGGTGAGGCAGCACCAACACACCCCCCCCCCCCCCCCCCCCCCCCCCCCACATCCGCCTCCGCCCCCCCCCCACCAGTTAATGGTATTTGGTTATAATCTTTTTTATTTGGTTAATCAATTGGTTGATGATCATTATAAGTGGCAAAAGTTACGCACTTTTAACTCTCTTGGGCAATAATAGATGGAATTTACTTTGGGAGAGAGAGAGAGAGAGAGAGAGAGAGAGAGAGAGAGAGAGAGTGAAATGCAAGAAATATGAAATTTTATCATTTATAACTATAACCAAAGAGAGGAAAGAGAGAAAACTCAATATAAAACTGTGTATGAACAAAATCAGGAGATGGCTCTTAATCAAGAAATAAATAATGACCGCTGCTAAATTCATACTTCAAACTATTGAATCTTTTACTTATATCTTTACGAGGGTCCCATCAGCAGTGCGCCAAACCCCACTAGTGAGACTGCGCAAACAATTTATACCAACAGTTTTCCCATTTTCCTTCCCTTCGTATTCAATAACCACACTTCACTTCCATAGAGGATAGTTGGCTCAACCATTACTTCAGTCATTCCATCCGTGGCTTCCTTCCACAGGCTATATGGCCAATCGGCCTCTACACAGAAGCACAGACATGGACTCGGCTTCC